>NC_054743.1:62809264-62958743 GCF_018143015.1 Lytechinus variegatus
GATGGACCCTATTTTTTTTTTTTAATCATTCACAGCCGCCATCATTGTCCTCCATAGGCTAACCAGGCATGGGTGATGATCAGGGTTCATGGGGGGGGGGGGGGTGTGACTGACGCAATTGTTCTCTGTGAAGGATTTTAGTCTTCTATTTTAAGAAGGGGCTGAGTCGCTTTACGAGTCTAAAATTTTCAGGGACAGGCATGGCGTGTAGGGCGAAATTCATTAACTAGCTTTGAGAGAGCGAAGCAAGCGACCTTTTTAATACAAAATCTAATTTTGTGATGGATTTTGACATGATATTTTAGAAATATAATTATATAACATTTAACCATATTATTTTCCATTCTTTCTTTTCTCCTTTTGTCTTGGTTGTTTGAAACTTTTTCGGGGGCCCATGGCCCCAAGCCCACGTCTGTACGCAAGTTTTGATTATAATGTTAGTTGTTATTACTACAAGACTAGGTATTTCGTAAGGACTATGTAAATAATGCGAAGCGCTAGCTGTAGTTTAGAAAAAGAAATCTACCATAATCATGATAATGAGAACTATAAATAATTGGTTTTCATATAATTTTCCTTCTACACGTTCTTTTGAATTTCAATTCTCATTGTGTATGTTCTCCACTTATTTTACATCAATAAACTTGGATAAAGAATACTCACAAAATTGAAGAGGTAAAATAAACGGGGCACACCCTTGGATATATATATGGGCAGTTCCATATAATAATCAACCTTTTTGTACGTCCGACCCCCTTTTTTCTCAAGTTTTACTTCACTTCATAAACTGACCAAGAAATGGTCCTTTGAGGACATTACAGACTGTAAAAAGAACAAGAAATCGGAGACAGGAAAGTTCATGCAGGTCCCAAATATATCGGTCGGACGTACACATTTTATGGAATTGCCCATGTATATATATATATCTAATCAATAGTAATCATGAATATGTTATTATATCCTGGATGTTTTAAGTCTTTCTTAATCTGTTTGTAACAACTTCCGAAAGGAATTATTTCATTCAATATCAAAGACATATTTATTTATAAAGATATGAGGAAAAATGTATCATTGGTCATTATGCGTAAACACTATAACCAGTATTACTCACTATCATCATGATAATAATGGAACAGACCCAACTTTCATCAATAGGAGGGACGGAAACATAATTTTATTCACAAATTCCCGATCCGCCGCCAAATTCTTACTTTCGTTTTTTTTTTCTTCTTTTCTTTCTTTCTTTCTATTTTTTGAAGGGTTAGCCCTAACTAAATACTGAAGTCCTAAGTACATCTTGGGCCCGTTTCATAAAGGACTTGCAACTGTTGTAACTTTGCCATAATGGCAACTACCATGGAAACCTTGATGCTGATTGGCTGCTGAGCCCTGTTACCATGGTAGTTGCCATAATGGCAATGTTACAACAGTTGTAAGTCCTTTATGAAACGGGCCCCTTCTCTTCATTCTTACAAACAAGATAAAGTGTCTCATGAAGTCTAATAACGCGAATGCGAAACGCAAGCTCATTTTTGTTTCGTTTTGTGTTTGTTTGGATGTTTTGCGTTTTGTGTGTTTAGAGCAGGAATTGGAATATTCTTTAAATATCACAATGTTTTTTTTATCGGGACCTGAAGAATATTCAGGTGTCATTTCCCCCAAAAATCTTAATATTTTAAACAAATTAAGAAGAAAAACTAGACAAAAAGATTTCATATTTGTGCTAGTTGTTTCTCGATACAAACATTTCAGATTACATTTTTTTTATAAGTGATGACAAAGGTTTTTACATTTATATATTTTCTATGAAACGATGTTTGAAAATATAACAACAAACAAATACATTTGGAATGAATATTTTTTCTTTTTCAAAGAAAATTCTGCACCTGAAATATACGTTTATCCCATTGGCATTCCAGTCATGTGAAAAAACTTAATATTCTCATTCATTTGATACTAGATTCGTCCTGTTAGTATTAATATTTTTGAAGATAGTTGATTTTACGATGTTTTGGCAAGCGAACAAATTTCACTGAACTCCATGGGTGTATGTAAACTTTTTGCTTCAACTTATATATATATATTGTCACGAAATGGGTTTTATTTCGTGTTAGGAAATTATTTTTGGTTGATTTATAATGATTCTGTCGTAGCTGGCGAGATTACATGCATGTTTCTACACTAATAATGACGTAGACAAGACATTGAAAGTTATGCATGTTTTGAACCGTTTTTGTGGAATAACAATTTCCTGGAGATGTTTAACTGATTATTATGGTTATCACTAGCTTGATCTAAATGAAAGCTTTAATTTGATATGTCATTCATGCATATCCGGTTTTGGAGACCAAAGTTATAGCTGTTTTAAGATTGTAACAGAGGTTAACTATAACAGATATTGTATAATTAATGCATAAGTACAGTAAGTTGGTGTACTCGTGAGGCTTTGCCGATGATCTGTTGAAATACGGCGCCCACGGGGTGCATTGCACGTAAAGTATGCAGATCGATTTGGATTCGCTATCCAATAAATAAAGTTGGTGGATGCGATCGAAATGATTTATATGATCGTTCGCATGTCTTTCCCGGGGAAACCTAGAATTCTAGGCGACGACTGTGGTTAGATTTCCTTGTATGTTGGGTCTTTTGCACGCCAGCAAGAGACTATACCAGGGCTTGCTCTTTTGGTAGTCTGGTTGGTCTGGAGGCGGACGGTTCGGAGTCTGGAGCAGACGGCTGGTGGTCCGGAGCAGACGGGTTGGTCTGAAGCGGATGGTTGCTGGTCTGGAAGCAGACGGTCGGAGGTCCGGAGCAGACAACGGGGAAAACTACAAGTAGAGCAGAGCCAATGGGTGCGGTCGTGGGAGCCTGACTGCAGAAGGACCCATACATATGGTCGAAGAACCAGACGTCGTTCCGGTACTGAACAGAGGTTACTGGTTGCAGTACGGTAACAGACGTGGTTGCGGTACTGAACAGACGTGGTTGCAGTACGGAATCAGACGTGCTTGGTTGCAGTACTGAACAGAGGTCCCTGGTTGCAGTACGGTAACAGACGAGGTTGCGGTACTGAACAGACGTGGTTGCAGTACGGAATCAGACGTGCTTGGTTGCAGTACTGAACAGATGTCGGTGGTTGCAGTACGGACTCAGACGTGGTCGTGGTACTGAACAGACGTGGTTGCAGTACTGAACAGATGTCGGTGGTTGCAGTACGGACTCAGACGTGGTCGTGGTACTGAACAGACGTGGTTGCAGTACTGAACAGATGTCAGTGGTTGCAGTACGGACTCAGACGTGGTCGTGGTACTGAACAGACGTGGTTGCAGTGCTGAACAGACGTTGTTGCAGTACGGTATCAGACGTGGTCGTGTACTGAACAGACGTGGTTGCAGTACGGAAATTCAGACGTGGTTGCAGTACGGAGCAGACGTGGTTGCTGTACTGAACAGACGTAGTAGCTGGTCGTAAGCAGACGACGGGTGAAATTAACAGAGTCCATGGGTATGGTCGTAGGAGTATAACTACAGAGAAACCCATACCTATGGTCGAGAGAGCTTAACTACAGGAATCAGATCCATATGGTCGTAGGAGCTTAACTACAGGAATCAGATGCATATGGTCGGGTGAGCTGTTGGAGCTGACAACAAAGAGTGTAGCCGTCTGGAGGTTGCCTGGTGGTGGTACTGACAGGATCGAGGCGTGTGCAAGTGTCAACTGCGGCAGTATATCTCTGCCAAACGGATCCACGACTAAGAGTTTGGAAATCGACGTGGCGACACACCCGCCGGCGGCAGGCATCCTGACAAGAGCGAGCTGCCGGCGGACCGAACCCACGCCGCCGCCCAGCGGATTCCGTCACAAGTGGTGTCAGAAGTGGGATCCAGTGACAATGGCACAACAAGGAAATATGCAGTATCGACCGACGCCAGGAGAGATGATGGCGCACTTAGAGAGAAGTATGACAGAGATTGACCAAATGATGGAGCAGTTAAGATTGTCCATAAGACAAGCACCCGGTGCAGAATCAAGTGGACAGGATATTCCCCCAACTGTGAGTGGACAAGCGGATAGAGGACCAAGGAATGACTCACAGATGGAAGGGGCACAGCAGGCTGGATTCAGCTCAACGCCCAGAGAGCAGATGAGACGATCATCTACTGCAAGACCCGGTGTTCAATTTACACCCCCACAGTTTTCCCCACATATTCAGGATGCGGGGATGGCAAATTTTGATGCTATGATTGGCAGACGACCACATCTGGTACCGGACAGATTTGATGGACGCACACCTGTCGAAGATTATTTGCATCACTTTGAGGCCTGTGCTGGAGTAAACGGATGGACAAAAAGGGAAGCAGTTCAGTTTCTTGCTGCAAGTCTAAGGGGCCCTGCTGTGAAGTTGTTGACCCAACAACCTGGAGTGGTGTTGACATACGACGAGTTGGTATACAGGCTCAGAAACAGGTTTGGCCTAGGAGGCAAAGCTGAGGTATACCTGGCGGAGTTGAGGCAACGTCGTCGCCAACCAAAGGAAAGTCTCCAGGAGTTAGGACAAAGAATACGAGAACTGTGTGGATTGGCGTATCCCGAATTCGACGAAAAGGGGCAAGATCGGCTTGCCCGAGGGCATTTCCTAGATGCCATAGTAACACCAGAAATAAGAGAGGGATTGTTCCGTGCTCAACCTCGCACATTGGATGATGCTGTGGAAGCTGCTTTAAACACAGAGGCCTTTCTGAGAATGGAGGGTCAGAGGAATGAAGTGAAGCGGGCCATAAGGTACAGCCGAGCTCTGGAAGAGCAGGAGTGTGAGGTTGCAGCAGTGGAGGAAAAGCAACCAAGAAATCCAACTATCGACAAGATAGTAAAGGCTGTCATAGACG
The DNA here is from genome assembly GCF_018143015.1 of Lytechinus variegatus. Taxonomy (NCBI): domain Eukaryota; kingdom Metazoa; phylum Echinodermata; class Echinoidea; order Temnopleuroida; family Toxopneustidae; genus Lytechinus; species Lytechinus variegatus. The sequence goes on from NC_054743.1 coordinate 62,814,151, forward strand.
CCTTGGATGAAAGAGACAAGAAAAAGGAAACAAAAATCAGGACCAAATATCAGGAATCAAGAAAAGATGGCTTTGAGCCACAAAGAAAAAGAGAGGAACCAAATAAATCAAGGATTGATGAACAAGAGGAACAAAGATGTTTCAACTGCAATGGATTGGGGCATTGGAGGAACAACTGCCCATATCCAAAGAAAATAAAAGGAAGAACAGCAGCTTTTCAAGTACCCGAAAGGGAAATGATGAACAAAATAAAAGGAAAAGAGGAACAAATCGGACAAGACAAGAAAGGAACCAGAGAACAAGAAACAGATGAACAAATCAGAGTCGAAGCGACTCTAGATGGACAAGAGAAAAGAGGAACAAAAGGACAAGAAAAAGAGGAGCAAACAAGAGTCGGAGTGACTCTAGATGAACAAAATAAAAGAGGACAAAAGAAAGAGGAACAAACCAGAGTCGGAGCGACTCTAGATACCAAGAGAAAAGGGCTTTACCTTCAAGGCAAAGTAAATGGACAAGAATTAAAATTACTGGTCGACACTGGAGCTACCAACACTCTCATTGGAGAGAAAGTGTTTGACCAGATAGAGGAAATCAGAAGACCAGAATTACTACCAGTGACAAGTGTTGTACTACAAGCAGATGGATCTCAATTGAGAATCAGAGGAAAGTCAATGTTGGAAGTGCAGATTGGAGATATAGTCGTCACTACAATGGCTACAGTGGCTAGTCTAAAGAATGAGGGCATTCTAGGGCTAGATTTCCTAGTCAAAATCAATGCTGTGTTAGACTGCCAAAAGATGGAATTGAGGACCAACTATGGCATAATTCCATGCCTAGATAGTAACGGAGAATCATTCTGCAGGAGGATAGTAGCTGGAGAAGATTATTCAATTCCTCCAGGACACGAGATGGTATTAGCAGGTAGAGTTACAGGCAGAAAAGTGTCACTAGGTGATGGATTAGTAGAACCACCTGCAAATCCAACAGAACTAATCAAGAAAGGACTCATCGTCGCCAGATCTGTTGTGAAGGCAGACGAAGATGTACTACCTGTTCGGGTTTTCAACCCAACCAAGGAACAAAGGATCATTAAGGCAGGCACTGCCATTGCTTCATTGTCAGGGCTGGAAGAAGTGAGCATGGAAATGTGTAACCTTGCCGAGCCAACTGAGACCAATGCCAACAAAGAAATACCAGAACATTTGAAGGACCTCTTTGTTCGCAGTACTGACGAAGTGCCAGCCCAATGCCATGATTTGATAAAAGAACTGCTGGTTGAGAATGCAGATGTTTTCTCTACAGGACCTTCGGATCTTGGACAGACCAGTTTTGTCCAACATGGCATAGATACTGGTACTGCGAAGCCAATACGTCAAGCCCAGAGGAGACATCCCCTGACGCAGAGGAAAGAAATAGACGAGCAAGTAAAGAATCTACTAGCTCAAGGCCTGATAGAGCCAGTGACCATTCCATGGGCATCCAACATTGTACCGGTCAAAAAGAAAGATGGCAGACAAAGATTGTGTTTTGACTACCGTCAACTCAATGCAGAGACGATTAAAGATGCCTACCAGCTGCCTAGGATGGACGACCTTCAGGAACAGGTTGTTCAAATGGTTGAAACCATCACTGACCGGAGCTCACGGGAGAAAGCTGACTGGCAAGAAGAAGACAAGGACATACGTCCTATCTACACGGCCAAGACACTTGGCAACAGGCCTAATCAAGATGAAGCATGCACATGTTCCATGGCTTCTAGACATCTACTAGAACATTGGGATGCCTTAGAACTGAACGAAGATTCTACATGCCGTCTTGTTCGAATAGACCCTGTGCCACCGGACCGGGAAGATAAGGAACCGCGACTGAGTCGATCTCTTAATAGGTCACTATGTCGCACTGACTCTCGCTCACCCCGTCGGTCAGAACGTGGTAGTTCGGCTCGACACTCCCGTTCCCGATCACCAAGACAGAGGTCCAGGACACCACAAAAGGACATGCCTAAACCATCCATTCCAGATTGTCCAAAGTCTCCTGAACCTGACAGATCAGAAGTATCTCCACGGCATGGTCGGAATTCTACCCCTAAACCAGAGGACCTGGACTATGATGAGAGATACGCTTTTAGGAAACTAGTGTTGGAGATTCCGCCTACCAGTGACTGGATAGATTGCACCAGTAGGAATGCTGAGACGAAGACTGACAACCCCCGCCAGAGAATCCAGGCAATGAGAACCGGCGGATCAGAAGACAAGGTGACCCTGAACAAGTCAACTGACACATTCCAGATTCCACCAGACGTCACCTAGCTTTGTTCGGAGCGTTACATCACTATGGAAGGAGAACTGTTAAAAGTAGTGATAGTGGAACTCAAAAAGGCGTCGTCTTGAACAGTATCTCTTGTGTTCTTTGGAGTTATGTTGTTAATACAAGGACATTATAAGAAGGCATGCCACCATGTACCTTGGACATTATTTTTCATGCCACATTGTTTAAGAGTTTTCTTTACGTGCTACAGTGTCTGATGTTGTTAAATGACGCTCGGGGGCCGAGCTTTGAAAAATAAGGGAGTTGTGTCACGAAATGGGTTTTATTTCGTGTTAGGAAATTATTTTTGGTTGATTTATAATGATTTTGTCGTAGCTGGCGAGATTACATGCATGTTTCTACACTAATAATGACGTAGACAAGACATTGAAAGTTATGCATGTTTTGAACCGTTTTTGTGGAATAACAATTTCCTGGAGATGTTTAACTGATTATTATGGTTATCACTAGCTTGATCTAAATGAAAGCTTTAATTTGATATGTCATTCATGCATATCCGGTTTTGGAGACCAAAGTTATAGCTGTTTTAAGATTGTAACAGAGGTTAACTATAACAGATATTGTATAATTAATGCATAAGTACAGTAAGTTGGTGTAATCGTGAGGCTTTGCCGATGATCTGTTGAAATACGGCGCCCACGGGGTGCATTGCACGTAAAGTATGCAGATCGATTTGGATTCGCTATCCAATAAGTAAAGTTGGTGGATGCGATCGAAATGATTTATATGATCGTTCGTATGTCTTTCCACGGGGAAACCTAGAATTCTAGGCGACGACTGTGGTTAGATTTCCTTGTATGTTGGGTCTTTTGCACGCCAGCAAGAGACTATACCAGGGCTTGCTCTTTTGGTAGTCTGGTTGGTCTGGAGGCGGACGGTTCGGAGTCTGGAGCAGACGGCTGGTGGTCCGGAGCAGACGGCTGGTGGTCCGGAGCAGACGGGTTGGTCTGAAGCGGATGGTTGCTGGTCTGGAAGCAGACGGTCGGAGGTCCGGAGCAGACAACGGGGAAAACTACAAGTAGAGCAGAGCCAATGGGTATGGTCGTGGGAGCCTGACTGCAGAAGGACCCATACATATGGTCGAAGAACCAGACGTCGTTCCGGTACTGAACAGAGGTTCCTGGTTGCAGTACGGTAACAGACGTGGTTGCGGTACTGAACAGACGTGGTTGCAGTACGGAATCAGACGTGCTTGGTTGCAGTACTGAACAGATGTCCCTGGTTGCAGTACGGTAACAGACGAGGTTGCGGTACTGAACAGACGTGGTTGCAGTACGGAATCAGACGTGCTTGGTTGCAGTACTGAACAGATGTCGGTGGTTGCAGTACGGACTCAGACGTGGTCGTGGTACTGAACAGACGTGGTTGCAGTACTGAACAGATGTCAGTGGTTGCAGTACGGACTCAGACGTGGTCGTGGTACTGAACAGACGTGGTTGCAGTGCTGAACAGACGTTGTTGCAGTACGGTATCAGACGTGGTCGTGTACTGAACAGACGTGGTTGCAGTACGGAAATTCAGACGTGGTTGCAGTACGGAGCAGACGTGGTTGCTGTACTGAACAGACGTAGTAGCTGGTCGTAAGCAGACGACGGGTGAAATTAACAGAGTCCATGGGTATGGTCGTAGGAGTATAACTACAGAGAAACCCATACCTATGGTCGAGAGAGCTTAACTACAGGAATCAGATCCATATGGTCGTAGGAGCTTAACTACAGGAATCAGATGCATATGGTCGGGTGAGCTGTTGGAGCTGACAACAAAGAGTGTAGCCGTCTGGAGGTTGCCTGGTGGTGGTACTGACAGGATCGAGGCGTGTGCAAGTGTCAACTGCGGCAGTATATCTCTGCCAAACGGATCCACGACTAAGAGTTTGGAAATCGACGTGGCGACACACCCGCCGGCGGCAGGCATCCTGACAAGAGCGAGCTGCCGGCGGACCGAACCCACGCCGCCGCCCAGCGGTTCCGTCACAATATATATATATATGTGTGTGTGTGTGTGTGTATATATTTATATAGCTTTCGTCAGTACGGGGGTGGGGGACTGAAAAAAATATTCACACATATTTTCCCCGATCGGCCGCTCAAAGTTGATATTTGTTTGTTTATTTCTTTGAAGGGGTAGTCCGAACAGTCTCTTCTTAGCTTCATTCTTATAAAACAACATAAATACATAATAATCTTACAAACCCAAATTAAATAGTGTGAGCGCGAAACGCGATCTGAAAATCTTTGACATTCTAACCTAAGAAGTGGACATTCTTAACACTCTTTGTAATCATGAACAGGATAGGGATATAATAAGTAAACAATTGATGCGAGCTCGAAGCGCGAGTGGAAATTAAATTGAGATTTAGACCTAAAACAGGACACTCTATTCATGTTTTGTAAATCAGGATGGGAAAGTGGGTATCTTCCTACATTAAAGGTCAAGTTCATCCCAGAAAATGTTAATTTGAATAGATAGCGAAAAATCTAATTAGCAAAACGACGAAAATTTCATCAAAATCGGATCTGTGAAATCAGCATTTTACGAATTTTCACAAACAGCCAACCTACAAAAGTTCTTGGAATACATTTTTTTTTATTTGTCACAGCTACGACCACATGCGTCACGTGATTAATTTGAAATCATATTTCTGGAAATAATGCAGTTTTTTCTGTTGGAGTTCTTAATCCTTCCTTTTGTTTTCCTTCTCCTTTCCTTTTATCCTATATTATTTGCTCTCCTTTCTTCGCCTTTTTCATTTTTCTTTCTCTCTTTCCCATTTTCTCTTCCTTTTCTCTCCTCTCCCTTGTTTCTTTCTTCCTTGTTCCCTTCCTTCTTCCCTCTCGCCCTCTTTCTTCATTTTTTCCTGACGGATGGCCAGATATACCGACGATATCCAAAGTAATGGGGGAGGGTGTCTAACCCCTCCCCTTTTAGCGACATACATCTTTTAATTTTAATACCCTAAAAAGTAAGTCGTTTGAAGTCTCTAGTACAATTTTTTTTATTGATATAATTTTGCCAATATAAGTGCAACTTCGTAAACTTGTTAAGGTTGAAGGGGACTCAACAAAATCAAGATCAAGATAATAAAATGAATATTCAAAAGAGCAATATGTATAATTTAAAGACAATACCCTTTAAATGAGCCTTTTCCTTGACCCTAAAGACGTTCGGAGAAATGGGTGCCTTTTGCTTATACTTTCATTGAAATAATCACATCGATGTATGGACAATACATATTATGTTTCCAAGTTATGGAGACACATTTACACAGGAATTAAGTCTATAGTGCTAAATTTAAAAGTATTTAAATGTATTTTAATTGACCCTAAATTCATTCGTTCGGAATCATAAGTTTAGTTATTGGTCATATTTCCATCAAAATATTCATTTTGATGTGATGGTGATATCGTATTTCAAGGAGACACATATAGAGGTACAGGAAATAAATCAAGAGGGCTATATTCAAAAATAAATTTTCAAAATAAATGAAACATAATGAAAAAATTAAATCAGAATGCTTGCATAAGGAGAAAGATATATAATCACATAATTAATAGTAGTTATTTTTCATTCATCCGATATGCGTCAAGATCAGAGTGAAGTAATTGGCATAATTTTATCGATAAAGTGCAAATATCATACTTTCTTAAGATAAATGAGATTCACGTTTGTAAACAAATTTTCGGCATTATTCCTATGTGTTTAAGATCGCATGCTCGATCTGTAATGAAAATCATTAGTCAGAAGAAAGAGAAAAAAAGAGATTCACGTCAATCAATTCAAGTGGCCATCATCTAAAAGAAAAAATATATTATTATTAATAATAATTATAATATGCAACATTTATATAGCACAAAATACAATGTTTCTTAGTGTTACATAAAATATTACACCAGCTTAGCATGGCTACACTGTAAAAACTGCGGTGTTAAAACTGACACCAATTGGTGTTAATAGAGGACCACACCCTGAGGTGTTAAAATTACACCCTAGAGATTGAACATAACACCAAAGAGTGGAAATGTAACAACAAAAGGTGTTGTAATAACACCTATAGGTGTAAAACTAACACCACCAATTTAACACCGATGTAAAATAACTGGTTAACACCACAGTTTTTGAGTGTGTACCCTGATCAAATGCACGAGCATTCAAGGAATTCCTTCCAACCAGGTACCATTTACTACACCTGGGTGGAGAGTGCATGGCAAATACAGATTGACGCCTTGCTAAAGGACGTGAGTGCTGCTATGGGATTTGAACCTCAGACCGTTTGGTTCAAAGTCCGGAGACTACTCTTATCCACTGAGCCACAACACCTCTACGTATTCTAGGTATTCTACGTATTCTCAAAGTTACTCGTTCGGAGTCTTGAGTACAATCAACGAATAAAAAACAGTCAATTTTGGTAGCCTATGTTAACTATCCCGCCCATTAATGCTAACTGCATCGTAAAAATTTGGCGCAAAGTCGTCTGGCTTCGGAGTTCGTTGATATATACAGAATAGGCACTATCCAAGTACTACTAATCGCGAATTTATCAAGAACTAGAAGATACGTGTGATGGATGTCGAAGGAGTAGTAGATGACATGGGGAGTCCAGAGGAGACAGAAAGAAGCAGAGAGAACTATAAAAGTGAGGTATCCTTTCATCCGCCATGAAGACTGCTTTTTAACCAGGTGACATTTCAGAGCTTGATGGGTACGCGTATGCCTTGCCTTTTCGTGTCTTTGTCCCGCGTCAAAGTTGGCTGTGTTGTCTGCGAGGATGAAGGCGCCTTGGACCGTCTCGAAGTTGGCAACGGCTTTGGTTTTTTGCCGCACGATGACCAGTAACCTGATATTGATTGCTGACGTTAAGGCGAATGTAACACAAACAGGGAAAATCTGAAAGATTGTGTGCACCGTTGATGTCCAGTTTGGTTTCGCATTCATTTCTTTTATGGTGCACCGGTGTATGAGAAGCTTCATGAATATGCTGTCGGGAATAGGCAAATAGACGCAACAGATTAGACTAATCGTTATGATCGTGCCTATTACGGTTAGGCGAAACCGTTTTCTGGTTACCAGTGTGTAATACCGTAAAGGCCTCGTGACGAGAATGTAGAGGTTCAAGCTTATGCCACAGACCGATGCCATTGCAATGTGAAACGAAACTTGATAGACAAACGGAAATACCATACTTATAATTTTGCAGGAGTCAATGCTTTGTACTGAAAACCACAGAAAGTGCCACGTACTCCAGCTTGCGCAGAGAGCCATTTCGGATGTGGCCATGATGATGTACAGAACCCGCATGTGATCTTGAAGTTGTTTTTGGCGCCATAGGACCGCGAGGATGACAGTATTTAAAATCAAGCAGAGGATCATTGTAACAACGTATGCAATATTTGAAGGGTCCATGCTTAAATGCATCTTAGACGTGGTGGTAAAACACGTGGTCGTTCCTTAAAACTAGAAAAAAGATATTCGCGTCTTGATGTGCGTAAGTTTTTCTTTGCTAGCCGAGTGATAGATGTGTGGAACGGTCCTCCAGAATATGTAGTTACTACTTGTTCAATGATTGCTTTTAAGAATAGACTGGATAAGGATTGGGAGAAGATTGCCTATGACTTTGAGTAATTTTCGTTTCTTGTGTGTTTCCATGGAGTTTTTCACTGTCTACGATACCCCTGCCACCCCTCCATGCCAACATAAGTAGCGCATCTGATTTTGTCTGAAGGAGAGCAGCAATAGACATTTCCCCTTTGATCGATGAACAGACTTAGTCCTACAACATCGTTGGAGTAAACTAAAACTAAACTAATAATCCTAGCAACATCAAGACGCTTGGATTAAGACTTGCCCCCGTCAGAGGTGTTTCAAAGATCGTGGTGACGATCCCGATTGATGATGCCCTGTGCCACTAGGCTCTCCACGGGTGATGCAATCTTGCTTCATTTCGAGCAAACATTTACAAAAAGAAACACTTTATTCTTTATATGGATGCAAGATCACGCCTAAGGGGTACAAATTACGAGTAGGTAGCATGACTATCCTCCAATCGAATTTTAATGAGAAATTGATGGATGATAGTATTTACATTATGATATTGACAGAGACTGTAAATTGAATTCTGATCAATCCATTGGCGTCAGGCAGTCAGTAATCACAATTCAAGTTACCATTGTACAACCTATGTTTATCAAGCCGTTAGAAGTGTCAAACATTCCCGCTCATCGCCCGCTATCCGCCTTTATCGATGGGGAAAATCTGAAAATTTCACGACAAAAGAAAAATATCTTGAAAGGTTACCTGGGGCCCGTCTTACAAAGAGTTGCAATTGATCTGATCAATCTCAACTATGGAAAGCCAGCAACCTCAACATCTAGTATGCGTGTGTTTTTTTTTTTAATTCTAGATATGAAGGTTCTCTAGATAATTAGATTCTAATTCTTTAATTCTAGATATGAAGGTTTTAATTTTAGATATGAAAGTTCTCAATATACTATGTTTGTTATGGAAAATGTATTATATACGAATGATGTAATTGCAGAAGTAAACAATAAAATCAAATCAAGGTATATCAATACATTTATTGATTTCTTGACATTTTGGTGTGATCTCCTTTGTTTACAATGGACCTTTTGCAAATTTCCTGTAGAAAAATTATGACACTGACGGATTTCCATAGAGTTATGATTGATTGCATCAATCGTAACTCTTTGTATAAGACGGGGCCCTGAAGACTTAAAAGGAGCTAGGAATAAATTGATTTTTACATTTTCGTTCGGCTGACTTCTCCAAATGGAAAGGTGTCTCTAGCCGTTTGACGATGCCCATGTTTTTTTGTGACTTCAATCTTCCTCGATTTTATTTGAATATTTTCTTGAAACGATGCAACTTATTTTTTATTTCCATAAATGTGGGGGCGTCGTGGTCTCGTATAGTTACGACTCTCGTCTTTCAATGAGAGGGACGTGGATTCGAATTCGAGCCATGGCGTGTTTTCCTTCAGCAAGAAATTTAGCCACATTCTGCTGCACTCGACCCTGGTTAGGTGAATGGTAGGATTTATTCATTGAATACTTAAGCGCCTATACGGCGGATCAGCTACAGCCGGGGTAATAATATATCATGATGCCAAATATCAAGCGCAGTAGAGAATATGCAATTATAGTTGCTGCGCTATACAAATGGAACATTAAATTCAGTGGAACAAGCTGAGTGACAAAAATTCATTCTCTTCACTCTGAAGACTTAAGTATGGAAGCTTAAAAGTGCCACCCACATGTTGAGATAATTATCTTGGGAAGTCGACATCTTGCAAGCGAAAGACCAGATGACGAGATCCAGGATCTCATCATGTCCACATCTTTCAGAAGAGATGACCAGATGGCAAGATCCCGGATCTCATTATGTCGACATCTTTTAGAAGAGATGATCAGATGTCATGAACTCGTAACTCGTCATTTCTACATCTTTTAGAAGAGATAATCAGATGACATGATCATGGATCGAAGATCTTGTCATCTGATATCAACATGACGCGATCCAGGATCTTGCCATCTTGTCATCTATTCTAAAAGATGTCGACATGACGAGATCCAGGATCTTGTCATCTGGTCATCTATTCTAAAAGATGTCGACATGACGAGATCCAGGATCTTGTCATCTGATCATCTTTTCTAAAAGACGTCGACATGACGAGATCCAGGATCTTGTCATCTGGTTATCTATTCTAAAAGATGTCGACATGACGAGATCCAGGATCTTGTCATCTGGTCATCTATTCTAAAAGATATCGACATGACAAGATCCAGGATCTTGTCATCTGGTCATCTATTCTAAAAGATGTCGACATGACGAGATCCAGGCCTTGTGATCTGATCATCTCTTCTAAAAGATGTCGACATGATGAGATCCAGGATCTTGTCATCTGATCATCTCTTCTAAAAGATTTCGACATGATGAGATCCGGGATCTCGTCATCTGATCTTTTCTATCAAGATGTCGACTTCCCAAGATAATTATCTCAACATCTCGGTGGCACTTTTAAGCTTCCTACTTAAGTGCAAATAGTTCAAAAAGATTCCCTTATGTACATGCAACTCTTAAGATGCACCAAAAGTTGTAAACAATGAGAAGAGAAAAAAGAAAAAACAGTAAGAACAGGCAGAAATGATAAACGAAGTTATATATATTGCGTAAGAGATATCAGTGCCGTGTGAGTGACTGGTTCAATCACAAAGAAGTTACAGGCAGTTAACAACAAACTTTTGAAGGATTGGAACAATCACACAGCACCAGATCCGGGGAGAAAAGGAAAGAAAAGAGAGAATGGTCAAATATGATATTTTCTAAATATTTCGTCAAAATCTCTCACAAAGTTAGATTTTTGTTACAAAAAATATCAATTTATTTTGCTCGTCGCTTCGATCCCCTCAAAATGTTGGCTCATTACGCTACTGCCTATTAAAGCTCTGATGCAAATGATAATTCCATGCCGTGATTGCTCACAGAATACACTTTCGCGTAGATGATAATAAAATTGTGGATTGAATGGGAGCATTTTATTGGCAAGCACTTGAGATTGGAAAGAGGAGTGTTGGGGCGTCTAACCTATAGCCTATATTGGTTTGTCCATGTACTCCAAGCATGATGGTTCTATACAACTTGTATGAAAGACAGAGTAGGAGAGGGAGAGGGAATTGAAATAAATTGAGGGAGAGAGAAAAAGAGAGGGGGAAGAGAGGGGAGGGGAGCGGTAAATATGTACATCACACCTCATCATTAACTTTGTCGATGTCAAACCCCATGGGCCGTATTACGGGGTATGGGGAGGGGGCAACCGTCCCCATGTTTTTTTTTAGTAAATCAGGAAAAAACGGAAAATAAAGGAGATTATGAAAAAGTAGGTTTATTAGTTTTTTAATCTATAGCCTGCGAGTATTTGTTAATATAATGTGACGTCGCATAATAGGGCGTCTTGATGAAAATGGGGACCTTTTCAAATATTTATGTTATAGAAAATACAACCTTGTTCACATTTATATTGTAAACTAGTTTGTTATGTATTATGTATTTTCTTTGTTACTTAAGTTTGTATATGAAAAGTTGCAGAAACAAATGAAATGAAAATTTAAAAATGCCGTTTGGTCTACACCCACTTCGTCTACATTCCGTTTCGTCTTCTCCCACTTGGTCTACTCCTAGTTCGTCTACAATCAGTTGGTCTACTTAGCATTTGGTCTAATAGCCATTTAGCCCATTGATTTTTGTCTAACTTTCATTACCTATTTCGTCTAATATGCACTTGGTCTAATACAAATGTGGTTAGATGAACTATTAATAAAGCAATTTTTGGTTTAACAAAGTAAAGAAAAAGAAAGGCGGAGAAAAAAAATAGGCATCAGCATAAATAAGAGCTAGACCAAGACTAGTATATTGTATACCAAATTTGATAGTAGCTTAGCTAGCAGACATGGTAGACAAGAATAAGTTTTAGTCCATGTGATATTAGACTATCCGATAGGAAGGTTGACAGAGCAACTGCTTTCTGACCAACATACAGACTGCCAACATAAACCGTCTTGATCGCCCACAAAAAATCTGACGTCGCCTCTAATCAAATTTAATAATACTTCCGATAGAAACGTCTACAAAGTGTCTTCCCCCGCTCATCAGTTTGATAAAAATCTGTGATACTATCAACACCAAGTCTCTCCATTTTAATTTGGGTTACAGTATTCTCTTGATTCTTTTTTTTCTTTAACTGACACTTGATGCATTATAGCGACCAAATTAATAGGGTTTCGGTAGCTGACTCCTAATTATCCACTCAATAACATCTGATATTGCCAATTTATGTTATCGGGAGATCAAGCTTCGTCAATGTGTTCCTTGCACAGGTTCAAGAGATAGAGCACATGCAGTCATTGAATATGTTGAATATTACAGATCGTCGTGTCGGCGCCCTAATACCATGTGCTGAAGCACCCCCCCCCCCAGAAAAAAAAATAATTGGGGTGCTGCGTGTATTATTCTCCAAAGGCAGCACCCCCAAGTATTCTGCTGGAAGATGTATAAAAATGGAAGAATGAAACAAAAATGACCTCTCTCCATTTTGTAGTGATTTTTTTTTTGCTTTTCAAATTTACATCAGCACCCCCATCCCCGTAATAAAAAAAATCGTTCCAAGGGCCCTGCCTAATACCTCTGTCACATTTGCTCTACGGCGACCGTACGGCGAGTCGAAAACAGCCGTTTATACCATTTTTTGTACCAGCTACATAATAATATTTATACAGGTGGTTTGAATAAAATGAATAAAGCGGCTGTTTTCGACTCGCCGTATGGCCGCCGAAGAGCAATTGTGAATGATAGAAAAACATTTTCACACACCAGGGGTCCGTAACACAAAGCTTAGCAATGATCGTAGAACATTTTTCTACGACTGATTGCATTGACTACGATGTACAATCAATCGTGAAAATCAAGTGTACGATTTATTGCTAACCTTTGTGTTACGGGACCATGATCAGTGCAGAAACGCCCTTACGCAGTGCACAATATAAAACTCCTCAAGGTTATTGAAATGGATTAAAGTTTTCCTTGAAAATAAATACGCCCAAGTACAATAGGGCAGTCGCATCAAAGAAACATACTCCCTTCCAACTGATGGTATGCCATTGAAACAAATAGCTTTGTAATCGGTCTGGAGTCGGTATCGCAGGTGTTACTGGGAGCTCTCATGGTTACCCATCAATACAGCGTGTCCAATAAAATGCTAAATGCACTATTAATTCGAAAATTACAAATCAAATTATATAGCCTATATATTTTATACAACTGACTTACATTTCATGCGATATGGTTCATTGAACATAGAGATACAAGCCTTCTTTCAGTATTCATTTGAAGACCTTTAAATCCAAGTTTTGTATTAAATCGTAATGTATAGTCAGGTTCAGCTAACACAATTTGTTATTAAGGTCTACTCAATAGGTGCAAATTATATATATATATATATCTCACAAATAGTTTAGAAAATGCCATACAAATAAAATCATAGATTTTATAAGGAGCATAGCTTTGAAACACGAAAGGTAATGTCACACTCTTCGCCATGTATATATATATATATATATATATATAGGTATATATACATATATATATATGTATGTATATATATATATATATATACATGTATATATATATATATATTCACAAAAAGCGTGATAGATTTTGACATATGTTCAGAAAATAATACATTTCACCCTTCTCTCTTTCCTCTTGGTCGTGGTTTTTATGGGGGGGCAAGAGCCCCTACAAGCCCCTACATCTGTACACCACTGGCATTTTTGTGGGACACGCTGAAATTTTCCTTCCATGCTCTCTTTGGAAATGCGTTTCACCGAGAAAAATTCCAGTTCACATAGCAGCTAATTGCCAACTGAGCTATTACACCAACCTTGGGAGAAGTGATTTCGGTTTCGCCTCCTCGACCATAATCAATTACAATCATTCTAAAAGGAGGTTTCAACAAATTGGTATAATTTAAAAAAAATAAACGTTTAAAAACATCAATTTGTGCGGGGCCGTAATAAAGTATGTGCTCGCCCTCCTGCAAAAGTAGCAACCAAGAAATAGCAAGAAGTCAACCGCGTCTGGACTTGAGATTCTTTGAAAAATTTGATTCGCTTGTCAACCTCCAGAGGAGACAATTATCGAGCCATTTTACCCTAATGGAAGACCGTTTTTGTCGACATTTTTTTAAAAGGGTATCCCCCCACAAAAAGGGCTTTGGCTCAGCTTTGTTTCGAGAGGGTCTTAAACGGAAAATGAAACTGCAAGATTAGATTGCAGTGTGAGAGAAGCTGTGTGTGTGAGGGCGAGGGTGTGAGTGTGTGTGTGTATGCATATGCAAATCATGTAATGCTTAGATATACGTACAGCTTGACAAAACGATTCTCTTGATGGAAACAATATTATGGGATTGGAATGTCAAAACTATGTTCATATCTTCATTAGATGTTCATATCTTCATTAGATAGTCTTTATTAATCAATATGTATGTATATATATATATATATATATATATATGTGTGTGTGTGTGTGTGTGTGATTGTGTGCGTTTGTGAGTGAGGGGGAGTATGTGTGTAGGTGGGTGTGTTTGTAAATATATGAATAAATGGAGATCAGTGTAAATAATATGTGACATATTGGGGAGCCGGCGTATATGAATATTTTTTTTACAGATAAATGGCACTTTACAAATGCAGTTCGTCATCATAATCATTATCAAAATCATATTTTTTATTGATTAAGACACACCTTATCTAATGAAGATGTTTTCAAAGTTTTGACATTCCATAATATTTTTTTTCAATCAAGGGAGCCGTTTTGAAAAAGTGTTTCGTAACTTGTGACTAGTAAAATGGGGCGTTTTATTATGTTTATGATGCACCTTGTCAATTATTTCTAGATAAATATTTGTTCTGAATCAATCAGATGCAAAGATTGTCTTATATCAAATACTGTGAAAAAAGCTTTTGTTTCGTGAAACGCTCTCCTATTCTTTGAACTTCGGATAAATTATATAACCCTATATGTTCGCACCTAAGACCACGCTGAGGTCGGTCGTTAAGTCGTGTGTAAAACATTGTATAACTTACGAACAGGTTTATCAAACAGCAACATTACATGATGAATATTACTCTCCGCACCACTATCATTTAACTTTACTCTGAATATTCAAATACCAACTTCACCTTTATTATGCCCGATCGGCCGCTTAAAGTTGATTTTTGTTCTTTTCTTTGAAGGGGTAGTCCTAACAGTCATTTCTTAGCTTTATTCTTATAAAACAACAATAACTGTGGTGTTAACCGGTGTACATAGAGGACCACACCAGTTATTTTACACCGGTGTTAACTTGGTGGTATTAATTTCACACATGTAGGTGTTAATACAACACCTTTTGTTGTTACAATTACACTCTTTGGTATTATGTTTAATCTCTAGGGTGTAATATTAACACCTCAGGGCGTGGTCCTCTATTAACACCAATTGGTGTCAGTTTTAACACCGCAGTTTTTACAGTGCATGTATTTTGTCCCGAAAATTGAACATTCTTGGCAATGTTTGTGATCGTGAACAAGATGCGTATGTAACTAAATAACCCTAAATTATTACTGCGAGTTCGAAGCGTGAGCAGAAATTTGTAATATACGTTCTGGTCTGATCGTAAAGGGACATGTATTGACTGTTGGCAGGTAACCATGAAAAAAGATACATATTTCAATCATCAAATAATTTTTGAAATTCCGACCTACAAAGTAGACATTCTTTAAGCACTTTTTGTAATCATGAACGGGATAGACATGTATATAAACAAATAAGATTCAGACCAATAAACGGGGCGCTCTATTTATGTTTTGTAAATCCTTTAATGAATGAATAAAATCAGAAATTTGTTTAGATTCTGATCTGAAACTTCATAATTTTAAGCACGTTTTAAATAAAGAACAAGCTTTGTATATCGATAAACATGCATGCGCTTGTTTTAGATGTATTAGACATTTATCGGGGATTTGTGAGGTGTCATTTTTTTTACCTTGCGCCAATCCAATAATTCTAAAATCAATAACATGCAGTGCAATATTGATAAGAACCGTTGTCAAGCACCAGATCAATCAAATGTAATATTTTTTTTATCTCTGTATCTTCACTTGTCGCAATTTGTACACTTTTTTGTGATTGTTGTAAATGTTATTGTCTTGTGCGAATGATTGATACGGTATACAATGCGAAGAGTTTGCACATGAAATTGTATTGCATGTCATTAATTGCATGCTCGTTTTGTTCGCATGTGTAATGAAAATAATGATCAATTGCTATCAATTAATTGCACTTTGGGGAGGACAATCACGAGGCATGGCTGTTCATGAAATTTAGATCCAATGAGATGAAAAACGTATTAATCGGACAATAACAAGAATAATATCAATTACTATATCGCCACGACACTTGTTTCAGGTGGCACGTATGAAAGGAGTGGAAGGTATGTGATAAGATGAAGAAGGGTAAGGGGCATTGGCGGCGGAAGTCAACATTTTAGGGGGAACCACCAAAATTAACTGATAAAAATTAAGGGGGACGCAGGAAACAAAATTGACCCCCCCAAAAAAAAAAAGTTAACAACAAAAAATTTAGGGGGGATTGTCCCCACCCTCAAATTTGGGGAGGGGGGCACGTCCCCCCCCCCGCCGCCTATGGTAAGGGGTGCATAGAGAGGAGAATGGGTAAAGGGGATGGAGCTGAAATTAGGACAGATTAAGATTAAAAGAGATAGGGGAGAGAATGGGGGTGGGGGGTCGGGACAGTCGAGAGGAGAGGGGTAGAGCCAGAGAGACATAGACGTGAAGAGAAAGTTGAGAGAGGTTCAGACAAGAATGTTTAATTAAATGAGAATGTCAAACCGGGTAGCAGACTTGTTCGGGCTAGTGCCATGGGAAACCAAATATATATTTCAAATCTAGTATATCGATTTCAAGAATAAAACGGGTACATTTTTTTTTAGAATCGGCATTAAAAGGGTACGAGTTTCCGCAATAACTGGTAAATAAACATGCAGGAACGATGTGCACAGACAGAACAAAGAATGGATTTATTCACGGCCCTGCCCCCTTATACCGTCTGTAAAATATATACCTTTCCGAGGAATGAATGTGTATAACTATTTCATTTATTTACCATTCGTTCTTCAGCTGGTGTTAAGGTATATTTAGACGAAAATACGGCGCTAGTTGTTTAAAATCTTGGGCATATCAAAATTGAATTTGCGGCCGTTAGTTTCAAGTTCTGACGGAAATTGTAAGAGAGGCGCAGTTAGCGGTATCTGACAGGAGCACCAGGATTAAATGTAAGACGATACCTTTTCGCAGCATCACCCCCCCCCCCCCGACAATAATAGGGGAAACGCACCCCTCCCGCATCCCCCAATTTAATCATCAGACCCGAACTAACATCCTATACGAGCGACCAAATACCTCATCGGTCGCTTTGGCGTATCCATTAGTCCAACCTACTATCAATACTTCGCTTAATTAGCGGCACGAATGAATAGTTGCCATGTACACTTCGGAAATACATTCAACCTATAACGCTCGCCTCAATTGAAGCAAACCAAACATTTTACCCCCAACCTTATGCAATCGCTCGCTAAAAGCATACCAATCTTCCTAAAAGCGCGCTAATTGGCGAGAGCAGGCGGAACAGTTTCATTAAACAGTGTCCCCTTGTGGTCTTTGGTTCATTAGCGCTCCCGCCCCACTCGTGGTAACTTGCTCACTCCTGAGCCCGATTGCATCTCTGTAATTTTAAATATCGAGGGGGAAGGAGATGGATGGCTCCGAAGCGACAGGGAACGTTACAACAACGACGGGACAACTGGCACCAGAAAGTGTTGTATACATCATTACTATTGTCCTTTGCGTGATTTTGAACACAGTGGTTCTGACTGTAATTCGGCACCAAACCGAACTCCAAGACCACATGAGGGTTCTTCACAACATAATGGCTGCTTCAGACATGAGTTTTGGGATCAGTTGGAGTATTTGGCATCTTCTCTGGTTTACAGTCGAGAGCAAAGAAGCCTGCGAGGTCATAAGTCTGACGTTCTCTTTCGCCTACCAAGTCTCAAACTCGATGGCAATGGCGTCACGGTGCGGGATCAGTTTAAATCTCTATGTACTCGTCACAAAACCATTGCGGTATTACAATATTGTCACCAGGAAACGATTTTCCTTAGCGGTGACGCTGACTGTTTTCACCATCTTCTTTTCGTGCGGCATCTATTTTCCAATCCCCGGCAGTCCGTTCATGACTCTTCTAGAAGATCGTTGCTTCAACAAAGATCTCAGCGCGAAATCCAACTGGCCATCGGCGATACATACATTTTACCAGATATTTCCAGCTTGTGCGACGCTGATACTCACCTCAATCATCAATATCAGATTACTGCTCATTGTTCGTCAAAAAACAAAAGCGGTAGAGGCAACACTAAACCTACCCAAGGACACGGAAGTTAACAATAATTCTAATTTCTCTGAAGATCCACCCGTAAAGACAAAGAATAAGCCCGTTCGGACACTCAAAGCAGTCATCGATAAAAGGATTTCTAGAAGACGTTTCAAAGGTTACCTCACGGTCATAATCATGTCCGCAACCTTTTGCGTCTTATGGACGCCTCATGTTATCTACTATGCCATGGATATTGATGACTATTACGTTGTAGTTCTGGACAAATTTTCCGCAAGCAATACATGGGTACAGCCTGTCCTTTATTTGCTAATAAACTCGGAGGCTAGACGATTGAGCTGGAGGTTTTTAAAACACACCCGTTGTTGTAAAAATTGAGAATGATATGAATAATTTGTTTCAAGGGAAAATGTTCCTTCCAACGATATCATCATTTTCGAGAAAGACCTGCTGACTCGCAGTGGAGGAGGTTGCCATCCAGGTTCTGAACTGTCTGTGTTTCTTGTTAAGCAAATGTGGATTACCCCAGGGATCCTTCTTCGACCCTGTGCTCTTCAATCACGTTACTATCTACCTCATTTATTTTACTGACCATAACCTTAGCATCCTTCCCACTTTGGTTCTGTTCATTCTGCTCAAGAGGTTCATTGCAGCTGACAAATGAATTTGGAAGAACAAAATGCTGCGATTGTATAGAGATATTTTTTTCTTCAGATTTCCCCAATTACTTTTTCAGATTGTTCCCAAACAGAAGTTCTCTATAACGAATGGTCAGTTCTCGAGATCATCTTTTGGTCTTATCAACAAGTCCCCCCAAAAGGAAGAGTATACGCTCTTAATACTGAGGTATTTCATTTTATGTTGACATTGTTTAGAGTCAAAATTTCTCTCCCCGACGAATAAATACGTTGAAATCATGTTTACACCTGTAATGAGTACGTTTTGTAAGTTTCTTGGAAACTCCTGCATGCATGCATGCAGCGTCTCGCACAAGTGGTGAATCCATATGGTTTTATCAATGCGGGAGAGCAGCAAATTGCTCCAATTTTTAAAACAAAATGACAAATTGTTGGGAAGATATTATACAACATCGCCCAAAACTGACATGTTAAACAAAGTTTATCAACTTGAACATGCTGGAAGAGGCGTTAAAAAATGTCGGTTATATCGATATCAGGGCTCCGTAACACAAAGGTTTGCGATGGATTGCAAATATGTGGAACCGCACTAATTAGTTTCTGGTCAGTATTTTAAACCAAATGCGCGTCAAACATTGACGTTGATTGGTCAGATCATTTGTGTTACGGAGCCCTGGAGGGGCAACGTCTTTTCTGCTTTAGTAATTCAATTCGCAAATCATTTTGCCCCCCCCCCCCATTCACCACTGAGGCAATTAGCTGTGTTTAATTTCCAAAGTCTTAAGTTTTTAATGCAATCAATGTTTTCACTTTGTACGCTTAAAGCTCACCTTAAACAGTCCGTTTGTCAATTTATTTGAAGTATCAAGCAGAACCTCTGCTATAGGCTGCATGGTATCAACGTTTTTATTTAAAATGTAAGTAAAAAAACAAAAAAATTGTATTGTAAAATGGCATTAAAATAGAGTGTGTCCCCTCTTTAGAGATTGTAGAGACTGAGGACCTTTCTTTTTTGCTTGTGAAATTTTTTTTCAGTTACGAAATATCTTTAATTTGTGGTTGAAAAACAACTTTTTTTTGGTTTGTCAATTTTTCGGGTACGATTTGTGGTTGAAATCCTTTTTTTTTGGGGGGGGGGCTTGTCAAAATTTTCCTCTGAAAAATTTGCCCCCCCCCCTTTTTTTAAATCCTGGATCCGCCCCTGAGTAAAGTACTAAAATGAGAGAAAAGATGTGCTATATTGTTTCTGTGACTTCCGTCTTGACTGCCTGTAAGATTCGGTGTAAACAACTAAATCATTTGAGTTTCGAGAGCTTTTCAATAGTTTGCGACACCAAACACTAATATATCAAAAAAAAACTGAGACAGACATAGGGGCCCGTATTCTGAGGTCGGGTTGAACTTAAACTCAGGTTTAAAGTTGTGGTTTAAGTATGGAAAGCCCAAAGTATCAAAATTTTAATTAAGTTGTATGTTTCTTAATGTTTACTTTGCTCTTTCCTGATTCATCGATTGAAGACAATCATTTATATATACTTTCTACACAATTATACATGATTTGAGAGCTGATTGAGTTGAAGTATGATGTCTCTATACTGTTAGTGATTTATGTAGCAATTGGCTGTCCATACTTAAACCACAACTTTAAACCTGAGTTTAAGTTAAACCCGACTTCAGAATACGGGCCAGGGAGCCTTCGCAAACGCTTTCTGAAACGTAGAGATTCTATTGTCAAATGTCCTTCATGACAATGACGTCTTTGTCGAGGGTTGGTGAATCAAAACAGTACTTTCGTCCGTGACTCTAGAAAAACGACATATTTGTGATTTTCGTCAGCTCTGGAACGTCGGGTGAATCTGCTGTTCCGATTCCCCAACCCTCGACAAGGACTTCGTTGTGATTTGACTTGTATTGTCAATGTATTTGCTGCGTGTTAGGATTCGTTCTGCGTCACATCTCTTATACAGGATGTTAACATAAGATCTGTGATCGGGTCATCGAGGGGCTGGTTGCAGAAAGAGTTGCGTTTAAACGCAAATCAAAATATCAAGCGAAAGTCCCGAATACGGGTGCTTCTTTGGCTGAAAATCAAGTTGCGCAAGATTTTTTGAGCTGCGTTTGATCGCAACTCTTTCTACAAAGGTTGCCTGGTCATTTCTACATGATGTTGACATGACGAGATGTTTTTATGTACATCTAGGTGATATTTGCATATTTGCCTGTATTCTAAACTCTGGTTTAAGTTAAACTATGGTCTGAAGTTGTGTTCAAACTATGGATAACAAATTGTGACACCAGTTTCGAACACTAGAGGTTCAAAATGTTTAAAATTATCTAGGAATTTGCTGTGGATCACTCAGTCAGACTGCAGGTCCCAAGAAAGTGGCTTAATTCTTTCATCCAAGTGATATTCATGACTTGAGATGTTTTGCATATTTAATGAGCTTGATGCGGACCAAAACACCTCTTTTCATTCAGTCATTGCTGCTCTAATTGTGCATCGAATTTCATGAATTTGGTACCATTATAAAGAAGAATCATTCTTTCAGGTCATGTGTTTGGATTTATTCAAAGATAATGTAAAATTTTGATCTAAAATATGCTACAAAATAAATATTTTCACCTGACAAAAGCTGCCATTTTCACAACTTACTTTTGTTTGAGCCCATTAAAAATGATTTTTATATCATGATAAAGCTGAATATGTATGCTTTGAAATGATATAGGTTTCAAAATAAGAATTGGTTTAATCGGGTCAAGATCACACTTCATTTGCCAAGTACATAAAGCAGTTTAAAAACAGGAATACTGCACTCTGATTGGTCAAAGAGAACACACAATGGCAAATTCCAACGGTTCCAGTGCCTGGGTTCGTGGGAAGGTCACACTTCCCATGTGGTAATCTCCTCAAATACCCCGCGCCTGTTGGTCTGTGAACCGTATCCAGCCAATCAGAACTCCTGATTTCATGCAAGTAAAAAATGTCAGAAATCTCGTCTTGTACCTTGGTTGGAAGAGTGTGATCTTGACCCGATTAAAAGGTGCCGTATGCCAAGATTGGCATTGTGAGAAAGTATAGAAGTTCAGCTTTATGGTGATATAGATATCATTGAGGCTCAAAATAATAAGTTTTGCACAATTTGCAAAAGAAAACAGAAGAAAATTTAGTTTTGAGGCACATTTTCAGGCCAGAAATTTTACTTATTTAACAAAATATTATATACAAAATAAATAACCAGTATGATAGAGTAACTGTTACTCTATCTGATGGTGCAATAATATTTCATTTAACTTAAGGTTAAAACAGGTAAATTCTTAGAGAAAGAAAATCTCACGAATCACGATATTTTGCAAGGAAGAGGATTCAGCCACGAGATGATTTGGATGAATCTGGCCTTTTTGCTCATTTTTAGGGACCTGCGGTCTGACTGCACTAAAAACGTTCTTATTTGAATTATACTCAAACTCAAACACACAATTCCGGCCAACGACAGGTGTCACTCACCAACAGAATCAATTGAGTGTACGACACACATTTTCCTAATGTAGAGAGTTTGATTTGGCATACATTTTTATTTCTCTAATGCAAAATAAAAAAGTCATTACCATGTGTTGTCGAAATACAAATGGCGTTCATTACTTTGAAAAAATTAATGTTTCAACTTAAAGAGAGAGAGGGGGGGGGGGAGAGATGGTGGGGATAAAGACCACGTTGCGTCAGGGGTGGCGCTAGGGGTGGGTGAGGGGTGTGAGATGACCAAAAGGTGACACGGTTTTACCAATTTAATAATAGTTGTATTACACAACTCTGATAATTATGTCTTTTTGATAATCTTCTTTTTCATTTCTGCCTGCTCTATACTCTTTTATAGATATACATGTATAAAATCGAATTATTATTATCATTATTATAATGCTTTTCTGAGATGTACGTACATAAGAGAATTGTTTGGAACTATTTGCACATTAGATTGAAGAGAGCAACATACACAGTAAAAACGCTGTTTAAGATTTTATACAACGCTGTTTACTATATGAACCTTACAGTATTTGTTTAACCTTTTAAACAATCATGTTTAATTGATTGACGATTAGATATTGAAAATTAAACTTTGTTGCTTGAGATTTAAACAGTTGTTTAAATTGTTTAAATAATTACTGTAAGGTTCATATAGTAAACAGCGTTGTATAATTTATCTTTTTACTGTGTAAGACACTGCTTATCGCACTGAATTAAAGGGAAAAACACGCGTTCTTACAAAATTAATAAGTTACATCTGTTCAAGAAAACATTGAAATCGAGGAAGGTTGAATTCCCAAATAAACATGGGAATCAACAAAATGATATCGAGACACCTTACGATTCAATTTGGAGAAGTCTGCCAAACAAAAATATAAAAAATAAATTTCTCCCCTCTTTTTCAATCTTCGGGAAACCTTTGAGATTGTTTGTCATGGATGATTTTTAAATTTCTTCGTCGATAGGCCTAAAGGCAGATTTTATCTGACATTTCGACATAGTCTTTCGACATTCATGATGAGTAGGAACGAGACACTTCTTACGGCTTGATAAAGATACGTTGCAAAATATTAACATGAATTCTGATGACCGATGACAGCATCCTCTTCATAGGGCCATGACTGACGACGACAATGGCATGTGGAAAAAATCAATTTACTGCCACTGTCAATATTAAAAGTAAATAACCTCATCCATCAATTTCTCATTATACCAGGAGAATATGCGTGCAACCTGCTCCTAAGTGTTTAATTTGCACCTCATACGTGTAAGTTTACATCCATATTTGTGGAATAAAATGTTTCTTTTTGCAAACGTTTCCTCGAAATGAAGATCACATCATCCCTGGAGAGCCTCGTGGCAAAGGGCATCATTAATCGTAATTGTCGCCACGATCTTCAAACTACCTCTAACAGTCAAGTATTTACCCAAGTGTCTTGATATTGCTAGGATTATGCATTTCAGATATTCAAATATTGCGCACACTGTTACATTAACTTTCTGCTTGATTTTGAATACTGTCGCCCTCGTAGTACTGTGGCGCCAAAACAGCTTCAAGAGCACATGCCGGTCATATACAACATCATGGCCGCATCGGAATTGGCGCAAGCTTGAGTGCGTGGCACTTTGTGGTTCTCAGTAGATAGCAAAGACTCCTGCAAGATTATAGCATGGTTTTTCATTTGTCTATTAAGTCTCGTTTCTCATTGCAATGGCATCGGTCTGTGGCATTAGATTAAACGTCTCCATTCTCGTCACGAGGCCGTTACGATATTACACACTGGTAACCAGAAAACGGTTTCGCCTTACCGTAATAATAGACAAAATCATAACTATTAGTCTGGGGCCCGTTGCATATAACTTTTTACCTGAGAAAACTCTGGTTGTTTTTACCGGAGTTTTTGCCCTGTGTTAAAGTCAATGGCAGAAATCAGACTAACCTTAGTTTTCAGTTTTTACCAGAGTTTTCTCAGGCAAAAAGTTTTATGCAACAGGCCCCTGTTGTGTATATTTGCCTATTCCTGACAGCATATTCATGAAGCTTCTGATACAGCGTTGCATCATGAAGGAAATGAATGCGAAACCACACTGGACATCAACGGTGCACACAATCTTTCAGATTTTCCCATTTGTGTAACATTCGCCTTAAAGGCATGGTCACACCGCCCGAGCGTTGTTGGAGAGAAAAAATTCATCACCGCTCGCTACCGTTTACCATTTTCGATTTCGTTTGTTTTTTTTCTTCTATTTTTGTTTCCGATTTTTTCCCAAATTTTGTTAGCGAAATTCGACCCTCTCTCCCTACCGCTCCAACAACGCTCGGGCGGTGTGACCAGGCCTTAACGTAAGCAATCAACATCAGGTTACTGGTCATCATGCGGCAAAAGACCAAAGCCGTTACCAACTTCTAGACGGTCCAAGGTAGACAGGAATAACCGTCGTTTCTGGGGATTTATTCAACAATTTCTGACATGGTGAGTGGAGCCAACGTAGTTCAGCGGAACAACCAAAATACAGAGACTGAAGCTTTTGGTCTAGTCCAACTTTGCGCCTTCATCCTTGCAGACAACACAGCTCACTTTGATGCGGGACAAAGACACGAAAAGGCAAGGCGTGTGCGTACCCACCAAGCTCTGAAAGGTCACCTGATTAAAAAGCAGTCTTCATGGCGGATGAAAGGATACCTCACTTTTATAGTGCTCTCTGCTTCTTTTTGTCTCCTCTGGACTTTCCATGTCATCTACTACTCCTTCGACGTCCATCACATGTATCTTCTAATTCTTGATTAATTCTTGATGATTAGTAGCACCTAAATAACGCCCATTATCTCCATACTGAAGAACACCGAGGCCAGGCGACTTTGCGCCAAGTTTTATACGATGTGGCTGGCAATATTGATGGGCGGGATGGTAAACATAGGCTACTAAAGTGAGGCTTTTTTTTCTGTACTCACAACTCAAAACGAGTAACTTTGGGGTAATTGTGGGTCTTTATGAAATACATTTTCCTTAAATAATGGCCACTTGAGATAATTCACGTGAATATCCTTTAACCTACATGTAGAAAGAGAGTCAACTCTCTTAAACTAGTCGGACAAAAAAGCCCAACTTTTAACCAACCCTGGGCAACATACTGTCCACACAAACTATCCACTATTGCTTAAAATATGTCCAAATTGGGTAATAAAAACTAATAATTGGGTAATGAATTGAATTTGCTCAATTGGATAATAATTTCCTAGGTAGTAATTTCTGGAGTAACTTACTAGTTGAAATAATATTGAAGAAATCAAGAAAAAAGTTTTAGGAATTCTCTAAAAAGTTATTTGTTTTTATGAATTTAAAGCACCAACATGTAAGTCTCCAGTAGATAATTAATACAACTAAGATACTAAAAAAATGTTGATAACACTTTACAAGGAATATATTGCAATTTATTTTTTTTCTTCTTAAATAGGCATTTTGTAATATTTGTTTGGCCAAGCTAGATTAGCATTTGTGCTTTTTTTCTGGTCCCATTTACCATTGTATTTTTTATACATGTGCAACTGTTATGCAATTTGTTTCATAACCTGTGAACATGCAAATATTGTTGGTTGATAAATCAAATAAAAATTGAATATATTTTACAAACATACATTACCCAACACAGTGGACAGTATGCTGCCGAACATTTTAAGTGTGACCAAGATGGCACTCGATATAATTAGGTCAATAAATATCTTAAAGGTATTGTTTAACTTTGTGAGCAGCCGATTTAAAAAAATTCTCTAACCAAGATGAAACATTTGTACAAGTGCATGTATTAGAACTAATAAACCCTGAAAACAACCATTATTGAGAATGAAAAGCTAAAACTACAAGGCAAACCCCGATTTTGTAAATAGGCGTCTTATAGACACCTAAATAGGACACATAAGTGTATTGGATGAATTTTTAGAAGGTGTTTCCCGTCACTTTATATTTCAATTTTTGAAGCACTAAATAATTATTTTCGAACGCAATTTTTTCTGGGCTTCACTTTTGTAACATATCAAATACACAGGTGACAAGTGTGACCTTCTAGCTCAAATTTTTTCAAAGTCAAACCAATGTTGACCAATCACTTTAAATCCGATCTTGACCCCTATGGGATAAATAAGAAACAACCATTATTAATTGATTTTATGGTCTTCTTGAAATGAAGACCTGCTTTAGTTATTTCATTGTATTTCATTAATTGTGGATATGTATATTTTTTAATGTAGTCCTCTTGGTTTATTTCCTGTACTATGTGTCTTCTTAAAATGTAACCAGAGATACGATATCACCCTCACACTGATATGAACATTTCATTCGCTTTACTTTTGATTCCGAAATCTTTAGGGCAATTAAAATACCCATATTATTAAAGATCAAGTCCACCCAAGAACATGTTAATTTGAATGCATTGAGAAAAATAAAAGTAGCATAACGCTGAAAATTTATCAAAATCGGATTAAAAAAGGAGTTATAACATTTTTAAGTTTCGCTTATTTTTCACAAAACGGTGATATGCACAATGCAGTGACCGCATGCAAACAAGACAGTCTATGATGTCTTTCACTATTTCTTTTGTTTTTCAATGTTTGAATAATACAATATATATATATTTTCACATAATCATATTTGACAAAGACCCACTCGAATGAACCATACAAGTATTAAACAATGCTAATTCCACATGTCCAGAGTGGAATTATTGTTTCACTTGACGATGAGAAAATTAAAATATTTCATATCTTACATAATGAAACATAAAAGAAATGGGTGGATGACATCATCAGTCTCCTCATTAGCATACCGACCAGGTGGGTGTTTCATAAAGCTGTTCGTACGTTAAGAGCAACTTTAAGAATGACTGGTAATCCTTTCTTGTGGTAAATGGTTTGTTGAATTAGAGATGGTTTAGTGCTTACGAACAGCTTTATGAAACGGCTCCCAGGATATGCATATAACTGTTTTGTGAAATTAAGCAAAACTTTAAAATGTCACAACTTTCTTCATCAGATTTTGATGAAATTTTCAGTGTTATGCTATTTTTCTTGTCTTATTCAAATCAATTTTTTGTTGGGATGAACTTGTCTTTTAGGGATACTTCCTAACTTAGGACTCTAGATTTAATTTCTTTATTAATGTATGTCCATAATCTGGGAACAAAGTATGATATGATCATTTGAACAATATAAACAAAATGAACTTATTTCTCTGAACTGTCTTAAGGGTCAATGAAATTGAAAAAAAACAAGGCAAAAGCGATTTTGTGTCTCGCCCACTTATGAAAATAACCAGAAATATCGTGATTTGCGAGGGCACGCAACAGAATTGTATTGAAACTTAATTGTGAAATGACTGGGATGGAATAACAATTGACATAAGAGCCTTGCACGTAAACTTTAATGTTGACCTGAAAATGATCTTTGACCTTACCATGTGACCTCCGACTACAGCATAACGTGCAGGTCCCCAAGTCCATCTACCATCCAAGTTTGGTTGAAAAGCGACTCACGGTTGCAGAGTTTAATAGGTGTCATAAGAGAGTCTTGCATGTAAACTTTAACGTTGACCTGAAAGTGACCTTTGACCTTACCATGTGACCTCCAACTGCAGCATAATATGCAGGTCCCCAAGTACATCTTCCATCCAAGTTTGGTCGAAAAGTGACTTATGGTTGTGGAGTTATGTGTAATTAGATTTGTGACGGACGGACAACATTTGGATCCCTAGGTCTTGCCTTCACCTCTGGTGGGCAAGACGAAAATAATTTAAAGGGTATTGATTTATCTTTAATAGTATACATATTTCCTCTATATTTCATTCCGCTTGTTGCGTACCCTTCAATCTTAAAAAGATTACGAAATTGCACTCATATTGGTATATCATTTCGATGAAAAAAATAGGCTCCCTTTCATTTGCACCGGTAACAATTGCTCCGCTGCAAATTCTACACAATAATGGGATGACCAACTTTAACCCTGGATTTAACACTATACCTACCCTTAACATATCCCTCAACCTACCACAGAGCTACCAAGTCTCACGCATTATGCGTGAGACTCAAGCATTTTGGACTCTTGTTCATCCCCTCCAATCTCTGTCTCACACAACTATCACAGCCTATCCCCATATACATTGTACGCAATGTCTGTGATCTCACTCAGATTCACAGAAAATCTCACACATAGCTGGTCTTTGAACTTGGCATCTCTGCTACCATAAAACCCTATTGTAACCCTAACCCTATATCCTAGAGGAAATTAGGACCCGAAGCAATTATCGCCGGAGCAAATGTCATGTCAGCAATTAATCATTGTACTAGAGACTCCACACAACCTACTATAAAGGCTTCAAGATTAAGCTATATATCTTTTTAATTAAAATTTAGTGTAATCCTGCACCCCTTTAAAATAATAAATGTTTTATATGGAGGATAGCAGCATAAGTGTGCATTTTCAGGTGGGCAAATGTCGCAGGAGCAGACGTCATTGAATCAAATATGCAGCACAACCCAAAATGTCATTTCATATGGCTTATATTTATTGTTAATCATACACGAAGTACAAATTTGATACAGGTTGACAATACAAATTATATAAAGATACAATTTATAAGTGTATGGCAAGTTCCCCAAAGTCTGTGCAGTCCCCCTGGTCTGCGCACACGCGTATCTGCGCGTTTCTAGTATAAGAAGATAAGCAATGAACACACACTTTACACATGCAATACAGACAGATATTCAGTAAAATATCCGACTAAAAATGGTGGAAAAATAATTTTAAATTCTATGGCCCGTATTCTGAAGTCGGGTTTAACTTAAACCGTGGTCTAACTCTGTGCTAAAATTATGGGAAGCCAAAAGTGTCAAAATTGTTATTAAGTTTTATGTTTCTTATGTTTACTGTGCTCTTTCTCGATTCATCAATGGTGAAGACAATCATTTATTTATACTTTATAGACAATTATAAATGATTTGAGAGCAAAATGAGCTGAAATATGGTATCCCTACTGTTAGTGATTTATGTAACAATTGGCTGTCCATACTTAAACCACAACTTTAAACCTGAGTTTAATAAACCCGACTTCAGAATACGGGCCTATGAAATGAGACCCAATTGTCAAATCAAATCTATACAAAAGCAGATCGCAAAATTATAACTAAACTTTCAACTGCATACATGATTTATTTGGTTTCTCAGCTGAAGTTTTTTTTTTTAACTTTACAATTATACTTGCTTCTAGACATGTACATAGCACTTAACACTTACTTTTATCAGATGTCTCTAAGCACTCTTACAGTAATGCAGCATAATTAACCTGGCTCTAGCAGAGCAGCTATAAAGGGCGCTGCGTTTCAAGGAATCAATTTTTAACAGGTACCCATTCACCTCACCTGGGTTGAGTGCAACACAATGTGGATAAATTTCTTGCTGAAGGAAAACACTTTAATACCTTAATAACAGAGTTTGGTTTCATAGATGTGGAACAAATGTGATCTTATCTGCCAATATTTCTGTAAATATGTCAACAATTATCTCAAAATGTTTTTCTGTTTTTGTTTACAGTATTATCTTGGGATTTGGATGATGGGATTGTTTGAAATAAAGACATTCACAATAATAAAATATGGATTCCATGAATAAATTTCTTTTCGAGTGTGGTATTTTGAAACTCCTCACTGAAAACTAAGAGGTGCAGTGAGGCAGTCATAATAATATACAACCAGCTTGATTTGGACAGCAGTGGTTATGGCTACAGCCAAGAAGTCCTATGTACCAGGTGGACTTGCTAAGAGGAAGGTAATGGGCAATTTCAAGTTCAGTGTTGACCTTTTGATGTTGGTGTTAGGTCAATTTTTACATGATTATAACACCAATCATAAAATGAAGATTGTCCCCAAAAGTCACTCACTAGTTGTTGAGATGTCAATAATGGGATCTGGATCAGTTTTACAAACTCTGAATAAGTTTTGGATCTGGTGGAAGAAAATTTCAACACCGAAGCCAACACCGGACTTGAAATCCCCCAATGACTCTTACCATGGATGTACCTCCAACACAAGCACAAACAATTACAGAAGGACCATTCAACAAGAAGCAGCCTTGAAGGCAGAGTTAGCTGTGATCAAGAGAATGCCATCGAGGTAAAAGAGGCCACCGGTCAGAGCTTAAAGAGGCAGTCCATCAGTTTGCCCTGAAGAAGGACAAACCAAGTTCAAAGAGCCTCAGTAAGAAGGGTTTGTTGAGATATAAGCAGCATAAGATGTGGATAAGAAAGATGCAGAATCTTGTACATCACAACTGGACAACATTCTAACGGCATCTGAAGGTGAGACGATGTCATGATTATGTCGCAACCATGGTAAAAAAAAGTAATTCCAAGGACAAAAGTAGCTGGGATAAAGATAATAATTCCAAGAATGAAAATTGCAGGGATAGGGACAGTAATACCAAGGACATAAGTAGCTGGGATAATGACAGTAATTCCAAGAATGAAAATTGCAGGGATAATTCCAAGGACAAAAGTAGCTGGTGGGTGTTTCATAAAGCTGTTCATAAGATACGAATGACTGTACGCATGACTGGTGATCCTTTCTTGTGCTATGTGATATCCCTAAGTAATTGAGATATGACCCGAGATCATGTTTCAGTCGTGCGTAAAGTCGTTCATAACTTTACGAACAGCTTTATGAAACACCAACCTGGGCTAAAAACAGTCATTCTAAGGACGAAAGTAGCTGGGATAAAAAAAAATTCCAAGTACCAAAGTAGCTATAGGACAAAGACAGTAATTCCAAGGACAAAAATAGCTGGGATAAAGTCACCAACCCATTGGCACCGATGGCTCAATTCTTCAACAGGAAGCACAGTGTGGTATCAGAGAAACTGGCTGTAACTAGCCAGCTGCCCAGGCTTGAGAGACCAGGCATTCAAGGTGATTAACACACTGTGGACAATGCATTTGATGGCATGATCGATGCAAAGCTACACTATTTTAGTATCTATGTTGTGGGCGAACCGAAGGAGGTCATTGAACACTACCTACTGCTGGTACAAGCAATGCATATCGGAAAGCATGGGACCTATTTGCACAGAGGTATAGGAATGGAAGCATTATGGCATTCACTTAATTGACATATTCTTGGCATTTTTTTTTATCACTTACTGCTATATTTTTACGAGGTTAAAACCAGCTTTGCGTCCATTTTTTCCTACTATCTTCCCCCCTTCTGTTGGTCTTCAATTTTTTGCCTTCATCTGCCCCTCCTTTACCTTTCCTTTCTGTTTCTTTCCACCCACTCTTTTCCCGTCACTCTTTTTTCATCATTCGTCCTATCTCATCCTCTTTTTTTTCTTTCTCTTCCTTTTCTCATTTCCCCTTTATTTTTGTCCCAATATTACATGATTATACTTGTAATATATCATTCAATGCCCTAGTTGCGTTCTGTTCGAATTACACTTTCACACTTCTTGACGTTTGTACATGCTTCGTTGATCAATATGTTACTTTTTAAAGTTTCTTTTTTTTTGGTATATCTTTTATGATTGTGTAATATGATTATCGGTTGGTTGTAATTGTTTGCTGTTATATCATCTTTATAATATTGTACTTTGCCTTTGTTTATACTGTGCACTGGATTTTTCAGTCTTTGGACTGTTTTCCCAGTTTCTTATTGAATAAATACCATACTACTACTACTACTTCTATGCCCAAGTCATGGCTACATATTCTCAGACTTTCTGAAATTAAAAAAAAAGAGTTTTAAAGTAGCTGTGACAAACATGAAACCAGCATAATCAGTCATCATCATATCAGCCATGTTCAGCCCACTGCAGGGCGAAGGCCTCCTCAAGTTGGTGCCAAAGGTGCTTGTCTTGTGCTGACGCAATCCAATTTATACCAATGAATTTTGTGAGCTCGTCACTCCATCTCAATTTCTGTCTACCCCGATTTCGTGATCCTAGCCATGGTCTCCATTCTGTGATGCGTTTGGTCCACCTATTATCATGTGATCTTGCAAGGTGGCCAGCCCATCTCCATTTCATTGATTTAATTGCTTTGATTATGTCTATTACTTTAGTCTGGTTCCTAATCCATTGTATGGTTTTCCTGTCACGTTTTGATATCCCTAGCATTATACGTTCCATACTGTGTTGAGTGGTTTTTAATTTCTGTTCCATTTTCTTTGTTACAGACCAGGTTTCGGAACCATAGGTCATTGCCGGTATAACACATTGATTAAAGACTTTTCTTTTAAGGCAAATTGGCATATTGCTCTTCATAATGTCATTGAAATTCCCAAAAGCGATCCATCCAGCTCTTGTCCTCCTTTTAACTTCTTCCAGTTGTTCATGATCCATTCTGACATGTTGCCCAAGGTAGATATAATGATCTACTCTCTCGATTTCAGAATTATCCATTACGATTCTTTGCTCCGTAACAAGTTTGTTAAACATTACTTTTGTCTTTTTCATGTTGATCTTCAGCCCTACTTTGTTACTTTCAGTGTTGAGATCGTTAAGCATATTTTCTAGCTTGAGGCCATCATCAGTGATTAGAATGATATCATCGGCAAACCTTAGGTGATGGAGATCATAATCAGTAATGCATGCCAAAGCCCATCAATCGAATGGTTGCGTCAGGTCATGGTTGTAACAACAGAGAGCTGGAGAAGGTATGGAACAGTTCTTGTGTGTCTAGGATTGGGCTCTATTACAAAGTAATATACCGAATATATGTCACATGTAGCTCATGAGGACACATTAACAGAACACAATCTCTTTAGGGACAAATCAGAGTGGAGGACCATGGACAAACAGCTATGTGCTCGGTACAAAAGGAATCTGATGTTTCTAAAAGGACAGTGGAAGGTTCTAGTCAAGTACAGGTCGGTATCAACGACTTGGAAAAATACTTCAAGCTACGATCCTTGGTGACAGAAGGTACCCATCTCAAGTAGTTTATCTCCACATCAAGCAAGGAAACATGTCTTCTCCTTGATTCCTCTTCTTTCTTCAGGGAAGCCTCAAGATAGCGGAGTTTGCTAGAACAAGAGAATCTGCCGTGTTAGAAGAATCGCGTGCCTGCGGTTCAATGCGAGTCCGGATGAACTCCTATAAATGGGAGAAAAGCTGCAATTTAAAATGAAAGCCAACCGTCTCTTCTTCAACGATGAGTAGAGGTAATTGCTCGTTAAATTAAGCAAAGAAAGATGGCCATTAGCAGACTTCCAGATAGTTCCAAGCAGAGAACAAAGTAGAAGAATATGTATTATGCACACTGCATCATTGGTGTTTGTTCTTTTATGTGCACAGGGACCATGTTCATTGTTAGCATCAGAAGCTTCATAGCCCAGAACAACAAATAGCAGTCCTGCCAACCTGAAAAAGAACATTTCAGTATTTTAAAGCTGAAAATCAGTATTTCAGTGAGGAAATCAATATTAAAAAAAAAAACATAGGACAAGACATAAAGCTGAAACTTTAGAAATCAGTATTTTACATGAAACAAACAGTATTTCTCTCACTTTTCAGTACTAAATACTGAAAATCAGTACTAATTGGCAGCTTTGAAATAGACTAGGTTCTTATTTATGAACACGGTCAACTCTCCAACATGCCTACCGTTGACTGCCCAATACCCATAGCCCAGAACAACAAATAGCAGTCCTGCCAACCTGAAAAAGAACATTTCAGTATTTTAAAGCTGAAAATCAGTATTTCAGTGAGGAAATCAATATTTAAAAAAAAAAACATAGGACAAGACATAAAGCTGAAACTTTAGAAATCAGTATTTTACATGAAACAAACAGTATTTCTCTCACTTTTCAGTACTAAATACTGAAAATCAGTACTAATTGGCAGCTTTGAAATAGACTAGGTTCTTATTTATGAACACGGTCAACTCTCCAACATGCCTACCGTTGACTGCCCAATACCCGGCTGTGACTACTCCACACCAGACCTTGATGCTGCCCTCTTAACTACCCACAGTACCATTTACACCTCTGGACAAGCCGCAAAGGTTGAGAAGGTCAAGAGACCAACGATTGCTGCTGCTGCTGCTGCTGGCACCAGCGAGGAATGGGCATACTTCAAGTCACGGTGGTCCGACTATGTTGATGCCACTAAGATCACTGGGAAAGACAAGGTTGTACAGCTTCTTGAGTGTTGTGATGAGCCCCTACGGAAGGACCACACATGAGCTGCTGGTGGCAGCCTCACCAACAAAACTGAGGATGAGGTGCTGTTTACAAAGTTGTGAAGAAAGAATCATTCAGAGAAGGAAAGGTTCTAAAAAGTACAGATGCTATCAGGGGAGGGGCACAGGCTACTGTGGTAGATGCTATAAAAAGGACTAAATAAGAACCTTGTCTATTTTTTGCTCTGGGCTATAAAGCTTAAGATACTATGGCAGCTGACAATGAACATGGTCCCGGTGCAAATAAAAGAACGTTTATACCAATGATGCAGTGTGCATAATAGTCCCCCAAGTCTTTGGTGTGTATTGTAGAGAAGACGGCAATACCGGAACGAAGACTGAAGAAGTAAATTTAACGAAGATGGTGCAATGTCGAAATGTGTCCATAAGCAGATAAGCTCCATGTATAAAATCAAAAACCATGGGAATAACATAACTAAGGAACGTGAAAACAATGTGCAAAGTCAACACCAGTGAGTAGTAGCCGTACCTCGCAATACGTGTGAGTACCGTACTACATGTATGCAGATTATACTAGCAATCAGCATGCCATCAGTTCAGTGACAAGGCCAAACCGAGAGATTTCATTTTCAGCGAACTTGCCTGTAAGCACGTTTAGCCGGAAATCATATTATGCAGCCAAGTGGGGGCCCGTTTTTATAAGTAAGAACCTTGTCTACTTGTTGCTCTGGGCTATGAAGCTTCAGGTGCTATGGCAGCTAACAATGAACACGGTCCCTGTGCAAATAAAAGAACAAACGTTTACAACACTGATGCAGTGTGCAATTTGCAATTTACTCTGCCATTGGATATGAAGAAAACAAATAGTTGTCTGCATTCAGTTGCACAAAAAGTAGTCAATATGTCTACTGTACATCTTCAAGTAAATTACTCCTAGTCTTACAGGTTTGGTACGTGTGGAAAGATGCCTCATGCAAATATTGGCTGTGGGCCGAGAAGCAGGCATGCAAGAATGAAAGTTTTAAACTAGTTGTGACGAACATGAAACCACTATTACCAGTAATAAATGCAATAAAAATATAAGTCATGTGCAGCTCATGAGAACAAACCAACTGAACACAT
The DNA here is from genome assembly GCF_018143015.1 of Lytechinus variegatus. Taxonomy (NCBI): domain Eukaryota; kingdom Metazoa; phylum Echinodermata; class Echinoidea; order Temnopleuroida; family Toxopneustidae; genus Lytechinus; species Lytechinus variegatus. The sequence continues at coordinate 62,849,955 of NC_054743.1, forward strand.
TACTCTTAGGAACAAACCAAAGTTGAAGACCATGGCCAAACAGCTATGTGTTCGATACAAAAGGAATTCCATGTTTCTGAAAGGACAGACGATGTGAGAAGTTGCTGGTATCAGCCACGGATTGTCAGAATATGGAGATACTATCTATTCAGACTTGGAAGGAGGTTAAAGAAACCCTGGAAGGTTCTAGTCACGGTATCAACAACTTGGAAAACTACCTTAAGATACGATCCTTTAGAAGATACCCAAATCGAGTAGTATAATCTCCACATCAAGCAAGCAAACCTGTCTTCTTCTTGATTCATCTTCTTTCTTTAGGGAAGCCTCCAAGAAGGCAGAGTTTGCTAGAACAAGAGAATCTGCCGTCTTAGAAGAATCCCTGAGCCGGCGTTTTAATGCGAGTCCGGATGAACTTCAAATGGGAGAAAAACTGCAATTGAAAATGAAAGCCAACCGCCTCTTCTTCATCAATGACTAGAGGTAATCGCTCTTTAGATTAAGTAGAGAAACATGGCCATTAGCAGACTAGCGGATAGCTCAAAACAGAGAACGAAGTTGCGAAGAAAGCATCATGCAGAGAAGGAAAAGCTTCTAAAAAGTATGGATGCTATGAGACGAGGGGCAGAGGCTACTGTGGTAGATACAATTTAACTCTGCCATGGGATATGAAGAAAAAAGATTGTTGTCCGCATGCAGTTGCACAATAAGCAGTCAATATGTTTACTGTTAAAATGTATGCCTACCCACAATATCTTCCAATAAATTACCTCTAATCTTAGGGATTTGATATATGTGGAAAGATGCCTCATGCAAATATTGGCTGTGGGCCGAGAAGCAGGCATGCAAGAATGAAAGTTTTAAACTAGTTGTGACGAACATGAAACCACTATTACCAGTAATAAATGCAATAAAAATATAAGTCATGTGCAGCTCATGAGGACAAAGCGACTGAACACTCAGGCTTAGGAACAAATCAAAGTGGAAGACCATGGCCAAACAGCTATGTGTTCGATACAAAAGGAATTCCATGTTTCTGAAAGGACAGATGATGTGAGAAGTTGCTGGTATCAGCCACGGATTGTCAGAATATGGAGATACTATCTATTCAGACTTGGAAGGAGGTTAAAGAAACCCTGGAAGGTTCTAGTCACGGTATCAACAACTTGGAAAACTACCTTAAGATACGATCCTTTAGAAGATACCCAAATCGAGTAGTATAATCTCCACATCAAGCAAGCAAACCTGTCTTCTTCTTGATTCATCTTCTTTCTTTAGGGAAGCCTCCAAGAAGGCAGAGTTTGCTAGAACAAGAGAATCTGCCGTCTTAGAAGAATCCCTGAGCCGGCGTTTTAATGCGAGTCCGGATGAACTTCAAATGGGAGAAAAACTGCAATTGAAAATGAAAGCCAACCGCCTCTTCTTCATCAATGACTAGAGGTAATCGCTCTTTAGATTAAGCAGAGAAACATGGCCATTAGCAGACTAGCGGATAGCTCAAAACAGAGAACGAAGTTGCGAAGAAAGCATCATGCAGAGAAGGAAAAGCTTCTAAAAAGTACGGATGCTATGAGACGAGGGGCAGAGGCTACTGTGGTAGATACAATTTAACTCTGCCATGGGATATGAAGAAAAAAAATTGTTGTCTGCATGCAGTTGCACAATAAGCAGTCAATATGTTTACTGTTAAAATGTATGCCTACCCACAATATCTTCCAATAAATTACCTCTAATCTTAGGGATTTGATATATGTGGAAAGATGCCTCATGCAAATATTGGCTGTGGGCCGAGAAGCAGGCATGCAAGAATGAAAGTTTTAAACTAGTTGTGACGAACATGAAACCACTATTACCAGTAATAAATGCAATGAAAATATAAGTCATGTGCAGCTCTTGAGGACAAACCAACTGAACACATTATTCTTAGGAAACACTCAAAGTGGAAGACCACGGCCAAACAGCTATGTGTTCGATACAAAAGGAATTCCATGTTTCTGAAAGGACAGATGATGTGAGAAGTTGCTGGTATCAGCCACGGATTGTCAGAATATGGAGATACTATCTATTCAGACTTGGAAGGAGGTTAAAGAAACCCTGGAAGGTTCTAGTCAAGTACAGGACGGTATCAACAACTTGGAAAACTACCTTAAGATACGATCCTTTAGAAGATACCCAAATTGAGTAGTATAATCTCCACATCAAGCAAGCAAACCTGTCTTCTTGATTCCTCTTCTTTTTTTAGGGAAGCCTCCAAGAAGGCAGAGTTTGCTAGAACAAGAGAATCTGCCGTCTTAGAAGAATCCCTGAGCCGGCGTTTTAATGCGAGTCCGGATGAACTTCAAATGGGAGAAAAACTGCAATTGAAAATGAAAGCCAACCGCCTCTTCTTCATCAATGACTAGAGGTAATCGCTCTTTAGATTAAGTAGAGAAACATGGCCATTAGCAGACTAGCGGATAGCTCAAAACAGAGAATGAAGTTGCGAAGAAAGCATCATGCAGAGAAGGAAAAGCTTCTAAAAAGTATGGATGCTATGAGACGAGGGGCAGAGGCTACTGTGGTAGATACAATTTAACTCTGCCATGGGATATGAAGAAAAAAAATTGTTGTCTGCATGCAGTTGCACAATAAGCAGTCAATATGTTTACTGTTAAAATGTATGCCTACCCACAATATCTTCCAATAAATTACCTCTAATCTTAGGGATTTGATATATGTGCAAAGATGCCTCATGCAAATATTGGCTGTGGGCCGAGAAGCAGGCATGCAAGAATGAAAGTTTTAAACTAGTTGTGACGAACATGAAACCACTATTACCAGTAATAAATGCAATAAAAATATAAGTCATGTGCAGCTCATGAGGACAAAGCGACTGAACACTCAGGCTTAGGAACAAATCAAAGTGGAAGACCATGGCCAAACAGCTATGTGTTCGATACAAAAGGAATTCCATGTTTCTGAAAGGACAGACGATGTGAGAAGTTGCTGGTATCAGCCACGGATGTCAGAATATGGAGGTACTATTCAGATTTGGAAGGAGGTAAAAGAAACCATGGAAGTTTCTAGTCCAGTACAGGACGGTATCAAAAACTTGGAAAAATACTTTAAGATACGATCTTTGGTGATAGAAGTACATGGCATTTTGAGAACCATAGTACCAACGATCCGAATACACACACAGAATGGTTATGCACTTGGAAGATGCCTTCATGAAATAAAGCAGGAGGCCTCTGGTTACCCGTCATGCTAAGACTGACGAAGAGCGACAAGCCTGTATACAAAAATTACACGGAGCATGAAGGCATTCAACTAGATCCTTCCAGACAAATCCTGGTCTTTGAGCCGCTTCTAAAATTATTATCAATATACTGTGGGGTAAATTTGCCGAACGGGATAACCTAACCCAAATAAAGTTCTTGACAAATGACTTATTGGGCTATGTTAATGACAAAACCATACATGTCAAGGACATTTTGATTCACAACAAAGACATTCTTGAAATGTAATTCTCTAAGAGCAAAGGCTTTGTTGCTCAAAACGTGAATGCCAATATCATCATCGCATTGTTTTCTAACCTTATTCTGTCCTTCAATCGTTAGATAACAGAGTATTGTATTGTGATACCAACTCTGTGGTCTTCAAAACAGATCAATCCTAACACATCAACAGGTAATTTTCTAGGTGACCAGACAGACGCGCTTGATGAGAATGGGGAGGAGTACATTAATTCAGACTTGATTTTACTAGCCTCTACCCGTATATCAATAAATTTTCTAAATACCCTATCGGACATCCGAAAATCTTACGATCAGATTTCCCTCCAATAGAAGAGATATTTGGCCTTGTCAAATGTCATATCATACCTCCCAGGAGTCTAGTTCACCCCGTCTTGCTATTCAGATCCGAAAAAATTGACTTTTCTCCTGTTTTGCACATGCGCGGAGACCCTCAATCGAGTCCCTTGTCACCATACAGATAGTGAAAGGGCTTTAGAAGGGGTCTGGGTGTCAGAGGAGATAAAGAAGGCGTTAGAAATGGGGTACACTGGTCTAAAAATCATTGAGGCATGGCATTTTGAGAAGCATAGTATGTACGATCTGATTACACGCAAAAGAGGGTTATTCACATCGTATATAGATGCCTTCATGAAAATAAAACAAGAGGGGTACACTGGTCTAAACATCATTAAGGTATGGCATTTTGAGAACCATAGTACATATGATCCAATTACATGCACAGGAGGGCTATTCGCATCATACATAGATGCCTTCATGAAAATCAAACAAGAGGCCTCTGGTTACCCGTCATGCCAAGACAGACAAAGAATGGCAAGATTATATTACAAACAAATGGAACATGAAGGCATTCAACCGGATCCTTCCGAAGTTGAAAAAAATCCCGGACTTTCAGTAATTGCTAAAATGATTAACAATGTACTGTGGGGTAAATTTGCCGAACAGGATAACCTAATGTAACCCAAACAAATTTCTTGACTATCGCAAACGATTTATTGGGCTATCTTAATGATAAAACCATAAATGTCAAGATTCACAACAAAGACATTCTTGAAATGTTCTTCTCTAAGAGCAAAGGGTTTGTTGATCAAAACGTAAATGCCAATATCATCATTGCATTGTTTTCTACACCTTGGCACATTTGAAACTGATTCTGTCCTTCAATCATTAGAAAACAGATCATTCCTTCCCACACATCAAATCTCCAACAGGTAATTTTCTAGGTGACCGGACAGACGAGCTCGATGAGAATGGGGAGGAATATATTAATTCAGACATGATTCAGCCTCTACCTGTATATCAATAAAATTTTCTAAATACCCTATCGGACATCCGAAAATCTTACGATCAGATTTCCCTCCAATAGAAGAGATATTCGGCCTTGTCAAATGTCATATCATACCTCCCAGGAGTCTAGTTCACCCCGTCTTGCCATTCAGATCCGAAAAAAAATTGACGTTTCTCCTGTGTCACACATGCGCGGAGACCCTCATCGAGTCCCTTGTCACCATACAGATAGTGAAAGGGCTTTAGAAGGGGTCTGGGTGTCAGAGGAGATAAAGAAGGCATTAGAAATGGGATACACTGGTCTAAACATCATTGAGGCATGGCATTTTGAAAACCATAGTACATACGATCCGATTACACGCAAAGGAGGGTTATTCGCATAGAATATAGATGCCTTCATGAAAATAAAACAAGAGGGGTACACTGGTCTAAACATCATTGAGGTATGGCATTTTGAGAACCATAGTACATATGATCCAATTACATGCACAGGAGGGCTATTCGCATCATATATAGATGCCTTCATGAAAATCAAACAAGAGGCTTCTGGTTACCCGTCATGCCAAGACAAAGAATGGCAATACTATATTGAAAACTAATGGAACATGAAGGCATTCAACTTGATCCTTCCAAAGTTGAAAAAAATCTCGGACTTTGAGCAATCGCTAAATGATTATCAATGTACTGTGGGGAAAATTTGCCGACCGGGATAACCTAACCCAAACGAAGTTCTGGACCACCGCAAACGACTTATTGGTCTATCTTAATGATAAAACCATTGATGTCAAGGACATTCTGATTCACACCGAGGACATTCTTGAAATGTACTTCTCTAAAAGCGATGGTTTTATTGATCAGAACGTATAATTGCATCGTTTACCACTGCCATGAAACCAGTATTATATGCATGCACTACAAAATATATGTCATGTGCAGCTCATGAAGACAAAGCGACTGAAAACTCAGCCTTAGGAGCAAATCAAACTGGAAGAACATGGCCAAATGTGTGCGATACAAGAGGAATTTCATGTTTCTGAAAAGGCAGATGATGTAAGAAGTTGCTGGTATCAGCCTAAGTTTGTCAGAAAATGGTGGTACTACTCAGATTTGGGAGGAGGTAAACAAAACCCTGAAAGTTTCTAGTCAAGTACAGGTCAGTTTCAACAACTTTGTTTTCCACCGCCTTGGCACGTTTGAAGCTGTACTCCGTCCTCCAATTGTTAGATGACAGAGTATTGTACAGTGATACGGACTCTGTTGTCTTTAAAACAGATTCATCTTTCTCGCACATCAATCCTCCAACTGGTAATTATCTAGGTGATCTGACAGATGAGATCGACGAGACTGGGGAGGAGTACATTCAGACGTTGGTATGTGGTGGACCAAAAAATTTCTCTTACAAGACAAATAAAAAACAAGATCACTTGTAAGGTAAGGGGATTTACCCTTCATGGCCTGAATTCATCGACAACCACCCATGAGACACTGAAAGAACTGATTCAAGATGAAGGAGAAAATAAACGTACCATTGATGAATCAAAAATAGTTCGGGATATCGAAACAAACGCCCTACATATGGTTCAATCCAAAAGGATGATCGTGTAGTATTCACAAAACGTGTTTAAAGAATTCTGGACTGTAATAACCTACTGTCACATTGATATTCCCCAAACATGGTTTAAAGAATAAAAGCGACATCACTCAGCAAGGAGGCTTCTTCATTCCTCTCATTTCCAATCTCGTCGGTCCCATCCTGGGTGCTCTTTTGAACCTTGTTACCGGCCGCAGATAAAAATAGAACTTGTCTACAGATGGAACACGTTCGTAAAATGGTTTTGGTCCACCAAGAAATGTAAGAACTTTACAATCTCCACAATTGAGGCAAAAAAAATCATGTCAACAAACTCGATGAACAGATAAGAACAGTGCTTGGACGAACAATTTAGATCTGTATGGTAAAGCACAACTTTTCTTTCAAAATTTTTGAAGCTCTGTGACGAAAGCAACTGATAGAGCAAACCTTCCCAAGTTGGAACCTTTAAGGTTCAACCTATCAAGGCGATCTCCAGATGGAAATGCACAGATCTTTTCTATCTCCAGACTGGAGGATGGATCCAATATCTCGACATGTCCTTACTGTGATGGCCGCCATCACCTCAAATGATGTGCAAGGTTCATGATGAAACCTATCGAAGAGTGAAAATTATTCTTCTTGAAGAGAATGTGTTTTGGTTGTGCTCTTACAGATGAACTTTGTGGTAGAGAATGTAGAAACAAGAGAGTGTGTAGAAACTGTGGAGGTAGACACCTAACATGTCTACATGAAAATAGGTTAAAGAAGACAGAAGACTAGGGAATTCCCGATCAAGGAGCCAACACAACAAAAATGAAAATTTGATTTGATATTGTGTAATTCTATGTTTTCCACTTTCTTAATCTCTTCTTTCCTCTTCATCATTTCTTTTTTCATTATTAATCTAATAATTTCGCTAGAGTTGTCACGCGACAGCGATGGCGAAGAAGGGGATATTGCTGCAGATGATGAAGGGAGTGAAGGGGCCATATTGCGCCAAGGGAGTACGAGCCACTGCCAAGAGGAGAACCAGGAGATAATGTTGGAGAAGCGGGACTCCCTAATAATCGTGAAAACAGAATTCATGGGAATGTGGAAGAGTGGCGAGTTTTGTGTTTGATGATTCCAATGAAATGTTCAGCTCACATACATGTAGATTCCAGGCCTAGACTTGGCAAATCGAGTCCGAGTCTGACTTTGCTTGAGAGGGTAGCTTGAGAGTGAGACTTACAGACCTGTAGCTGTACCGACCGCCAACTTTGATTGCTCAACCTGGCATGGATCTCTATTCATTACTTGTTTCAAATCCTTGGGTAGCACATTTGCTCCGGTCCTTATATATCTCCAGGCGCGGATCCAGGTGGGGGGGGGGGCTGAAAGTGCGCAACCCCCGTAGGAATTTAAAGAGAGCCTTTTTTTTGCTAATTAATATTTTGGTGGATGAATAATTGACCTTAAATTTAGGTGACCTTTTTATTTTTGCTTGTCAAATTTCCAATGGATAAAATGTGCCATCACTTTTTGAAAATCCTGCATCCACACCTGATCTCAGAGGGGATAGGGTTAAAGTTAAGTTTGTATTAATTTTAATTCAATAGATCCTAGAATTTTGGGATCAGCCATGTCCTCTGAACATACAAGGATAAGGATTATGGTCTATTCATTTGTGGAGGTTGGGCTCAGGGGCGGATCCAGGATTTTTCAAAAGGGGGGCTCATTTTCCCCGAGAAAAAATTTGACCGTTTCAACCAAAAATTAAGGGGATTTCGCAAACAAAAAAATTTGACAAGCCAAAAAAAAAAGGCATTCACTTTCGAAAGAGGGGGGGGGGAGGGGCACACTTCTGTTTTTATGGCACTTTTACATTACAAATCTACATTATTTGATAAGGGAAAGAGCAAGGTAGACATGATTGCGAAGCTTTGTTGCTACGTTTTATCACAAAATAAAACAATTTTATCCCTTCATCTCTTTTGGGTTTTCAGGTGTACTTGTGGCTGCTGTCACATCGAACCAAGCTTCAATGCAGGTGATCACGTATGTTGCTCAGAAGTACCAGAGGTAAGGCAGGTAGCAGATGAGTATGGTGTCAGGTTTAGAGACAAGAGAATTTGAGCCAGCAATCCTCAACCCTGTTTCTATGTACATCGCAATAAAACGAAATGAACATATAAAAAACAAGCGATTAACCCAACTACCAATATGGAAGTCATCAACCTCAATTTTCACGCGGTGAATTCGATATGTTTTGGGTGATGTAAAGTTCATGGAATTATTTTTTTGACAAAGTGATGTCTGTGATCAGATTAATGATGAAGGACGACAATGGGCTGTCAGGTTCTGAGAAAAAAGAAAAAGGGAAGTAAAAAAAGGATTCCAAGGGTATCGGTGCATGGTGATGCGTTGTTTGTCCACCTACGCAACCACTACTGTACATACGATGCCCGAGACCATGCCTCAACCTGGACGTAGGTTTAGCTCCTACCAAATGGCCTGGTTTAACTTTATTGAAAGACACCGTGTTTTCGATCACTCAAGGGTGAGGCATATTCATGTATGTAGCCTGCATTTTGATAAATCGCAGTATCATCAGACACAGCTCAAAATGTCTGAACTGGGACTCCATAAATTGCCTCCGAAGCTGTCTGAACAGATTAATGATGAAGAACGAAGATGGGCTGTCAGGTTCGGAGAAAAAAAGAAAAAGGGAAGTAAAAAAAAAGAAGCATTCCTGAGGGTATCGGTGCATGGTGATGCATTGTTTGTCCACCTACTCAACTACAACAGTACATACGATGCCCAGGCCCATGCCTAGACCTGTAGGTAGGTTTAGCTCCTACCAAATGGCATGGTTTAACTTTATCAAAAGACACCGTGTTTTCGATCACTCAAGGGTGAGGCATATTCATGTATGTAGCCTGCACTTTGATAAATCGCAGTATGATCAGACACAGCTCAAAATGTTTGAACTGGGACTTCGTAAATTGCCTCCGAAGCTGCTGGCAAATGCCATACCCCACATCTACAACCCTCCTCCTGCTGACCCTGCCAGTGGCAGTGGACATGGGTACCGTGGGCATGGCACCCTTCTACCTCCTAAAGTTAGATCTAGCACTTCAATTCTAGAGAATTCTCGACATAATACAGGAAGATGCTTCTTCGCCATGAAATTGAAGGAGTTAATGGGAACTGCCTAGCCCAAGACGAGACAAACATTCTTCATGTTTCTAGTAAGTGCAACAACAAGAGCTGCCAATGTATGAAATGATAGTGACATGCTCTTAATGGGGAAGTATGACCTGACTTTAAGGAACCCACTTGAGACAGATCATGATTACGCAGATTTACCCAACGTCTCTACTCTTTCTGACTATAAGAACTGTGTGATAGCATATATTGCTGGATATGTTGTAAAGATGTCAGAAAAACATCTTTCTTGCGAAGAGTGCATTGCTGCATTAACTACAGGAGAGGTCATGGCAAGAAGCTTGCTCGAAAAGAAAAATGGAGGTGGTTTGGTCAGACCTTCTCTTGACGTTGTAAAAGTATGTGAAACAGATAAGTGCTTTCAGAGGTTACTACAAGAGGAGACCTTCCTCAGGCGTCTGGACTTATTGACCACTTGACTGGTAGCATGTAATATTATGTGCTGGGCGAGTGTACTATCTGTACGGGGCATGTAATATTACGTGCTTGACCTCTCTTCTGGCAATAATCATATCTATGTTCTTATCAAGCATATTGCTCTATCTTACTTCAAGATAAGAATGCATCTTCTTACTAGAAGGAAAAATGAGAAGCTGCGTGGACCTGGGCCTGTTGTACGAAAACAATTATCTAAATTAATATTGTTCAAACACCGGTGAATCTCACAAGGAGAATGTGACAGTGGAGTTTTAAGACGGCATTCACATTACTTTAATAAAGACATAGATTGAGCTTTTACCTTTCAATTTTGAAGGACTCTTTATTTGTGTATTCCACTTATTCCTCTGGTTGCTTGCTTACAAACATTTATGCCTCCTTTTTTAGTAGCAATCAGGTAAAAAAAAATCACCACCATTTATCACAGTTGTGACGATGGGTTCAAATCCCACTGCAGTGCTAGCTTCCTTCCGGCAAAGCATTTATACACATTTACCACTCCCCACCCAGGTGAAGTGAATGGGGTACCAAGAGGTTAGACTTTTCCTTGAAATGCTGGCTGGGTGGCTAGGGGCTTAAGGCCTCTCCAACTTCTAAAATTAAAAGTGTACAAAAAATAATTCATGATTAGCCCCAACCCCCACTATCAAAACTTATCTACAGCCACTGTTAATACAGTGACTAATCATGCTACAGCTGTGGTAATTATGCAGCACTTACAAACATTTACATGAAGTGCTATCATAAATATTGAATACAATGATAACATTCATCATATGATGCATATCACACAAAAAAAACAGGTTTTGCTTTGTCTTTGGAAAAAAAAGAGTTATTTTCCCGGCTGTCAAATATAAACCGTTTTCAACTCTTGCTTCAATTTCACTTCACGAGTTCATCCAAAGGGGTGTTTCACAAAGAATTTAGTTACACCAACGTCTAAAACTTCCCCTTTGGCAACACATTGACAATAGCTTGCCCTTATGGAACTTAGTACTCAAAACAGTGCACCATAAACAGTGTGCGCAATTACATTTACATATCATGATCATTATTCAATGAATAAACAATGAATGAATGATACAAAAATGTCTATAGAGCTTTCATCTCGGGCACGTATGTTCGTTGCCATCTACTGGTAGGGCAGCTCAAGTAATACATGATGGCACATGTACCTTTATATCATGAATTGATCAATCAGTATAATCACATAGAAATAATCCTTATGTTTGGCACATATCACACAGGCTGCCTACCATCTACTAGCAAGATGGCTCCAGTAATGAATAATTCAATTTATATCATGTCTCTTAAATGATGACACATGTTCTATCAAAATCATGAATTGAGCTATCATGACATAAACATACAATCCACATTTTTGGCACATATCATGTCTGCTGCCATCTACTGGCAAGACGGTTCCAGCAATGAATGAATGACACATGATTTTGTATTAATATAATCAATTGATCAATCATAATCACACAGTATAACTTATCTTGGGCAAATATGTCTGCCGCCATCTACTGGCAAGATGGTTACAGTAATGAATGACACATATTATTTGATTGATATCATGAATGGATCAGTCATTACAAACACATGAACATATAAAACCCTTATCTTAGGCAAATATATCTGCCGCCATCAACTGGCAAGATGGCTCCAGTAATGAATAACACATATTATTCTATTAAGATCATGAATTGATTAATTAATAATCACATAGTATAACTGTTCTCTTGGGCAAATATGTCTGCCGCCATCTACTGGCAAAATGGCTCCAGCAAATGACTGAAGACACATGTTACACATACATTTTTATAACAAAAATTAATTAATCATTACAGTGGATGGCATGAGAAGAAGACGGAAATGGAAGACCAAAGGTAACATGGAAAGATCTTGCGAAAGATATGGTGAAGAAAGGAAGCAGTAAGGTAGGTCTGAACGAGGAAAGAAATGGAAAGAGAGAGTGCCGTCATCATAAAGTTAGAGTCAAGAACCCTTCGGAAAGGGGGAAAAGCTGACTGATTTGAATGATGATGAATGGACATGGATCATTACAACCACGTAAAGATGTAACTCTTATCTTGGGCACATAGCGTGTCTGCCGCCATCTACTGGCAAGGTGGCTCCAGTGATGAATGACGATGCATCCGATGCTAGGAAGGCAATACTCTCCGCAATCTCACCGGCTTCTCCTGGGCGGCCGAGGGCGTGCGTCATCTTACTCCTCTCCAAGAACTGCAATCAAAGAACAAAAATATACGTTTCCAATTCATCGGACCAGTTGTGAGGTACCGACTATTTATCGTTTTCACAAAATTCATGTTTTTAAAGCAAATTCGAACCAGTAGCCTTGTAGTATAGCAACACCTCAAATCTGACCAGGTTCATATAGCATAAGCAATTTTGTGAGCAGCATAGTCATGTACTCTAGGTCCACTTGAATGATAACACACAAATTCACTACTAACTACATTCATATTGCAATAGTCATGTTACCAAGTAGCAAAATAGGTCCTTTTCTTGTTAAAATATTTAGTTTCTCCATACAAATATTATACAGTGCGTCCCAGAAAAAACGAAACTGAGATTTAGCGATCATTTATCATTACTTAATCATAAATAAAATAGACAAATGACCTACCAATTTAAAGCTTAGAATCTCCTCTTTCATCTGATATTACTTAGATTATTTCTCATTCACGCATGAGTGAGCAAAAACAATTTGAAAAAAGGATACCAAAAACTCATTTGGCGGGGGTATCTGGGTTTCAAAAAGAAAACCACATTTTTGAAAAGTTCAATATCTCCTCTTTAATTTGATACCTAAATTACAGAAAATGGTCAAGAAATAACAAAGTTCTGGTCATTTGAAATAAGGCTTGAATTTCAATAATTTCATAAAATGAAGAGGTTCTCCAGGCTGGCTTTCAAACTCACTCGACACTCTGTTTTGTTGACGATCAGCCATGCATTAAATCTTTTGTTCACCATGCGAAAGCTTCTGTGGGAAACCGGTGAAAACACGTTTATCTCATGAAATTATGGAAATACAAGCCTTATTTCAAATGACCAGAACTTTTTTATTTCTTGACCATTTTCTGTAATTTAGGCACCAAATTAAAGAGCAGATATTGAACTTTTCAGAAATGTGGTTTTCTTTTTGAAACCCAGATACCCCCCGCCAAATGAGTTTTTGGTATCCTTTCTTCAAATTGTTTTTGCTCACTCATGCGTGAATAAGAAATAACCTAAGTAATATCAGATGAAAGAGGAGATTCTCAGCTTTAAATTGGTAGGTCATTTGTCTATTCTATTTATGATTAAGTTATGAAAAATGATCGCTAAATCTCGGTTTCGTTTATTCTGGGACGCACTGTATAGACTATTCTATGTTTATATATCATTAATAGTTATCTTAGAGTAGTATATTTCAATTCTCACATTTCATCCACGACACACTATCGTAGAATCCAAGGAAAGCTGCTGTTGAAGCTGCTTAGCACCTTCATTACTGCTTAAAGGTACAGTCCGACCTCTCTTATCCGGCCTCCCCTTATCCGGATCTCTCTATTATCCGGACGCACACTTGCCGAGATTTTTTTTTTTTTAATCTAGTACCGGTACGTGAGGAAATAAGATATCAATCTAAACTCAATCCTATACGTAAACTCAATTTGATTACATATATTTCCCAACATAGTCACCCTACACCAAACATATATTTCATGAAAATATCTCACACAAATCACCAAAAGAACTTCAGGAATGATAATTTCCAGTAAATCAGGGTGCAGCGCAAACATTTCATCACGTTTCTCTTTTTGCTTCGCGGGAAAAACAACACATGTCTTGCTAGCTAACTTTAGGCCTCAATACGGACAGCGCCATCTATCATGTTTGAGCCTACAGTCAGTGTAACAATGGCTGACATTGCGAAGCTGCGATACCCGCCGCAATGATCTAATTTTAAAACTTGGTTTCATCGAGTCATTCTCTTTCTTTCGAGGTATGCTCGATGTATACCTCAGTCATTTTAGCAGGTAAATTATCCAAGAGTTTTGGCCATCGATCGATTTCATTTCCATAAAAACACTGCCTATAATTTGCACTGACTCTGCAGTGAATATTGTCTTTACCGTATGCCCACTACAATAGTGTAGCTACCGCCGGTGGCCTGGGGAGGCAGCCGGCAGCGCAGCTGCGTGTATTTAATATTGGGTCTCCCAGATCCGGATAAATCCCTTATCCGGATTGGTGCTGGTCCCAACGTACGTCCAGATAAGAGAGGTCGGACTGTATTGTTTAATTCTGTGAGCAGCCAATTTAAAAAAATTCTCAAACCAAGATGAAACATGAGTACAAGTGCATGTATTAGAATAAACCCTGAAAACAACCATTATTGAGAATGAAAAGCTAAAACTACAAGTCAAACCCTGATTTTGTAAATAGGCATCTTATAGACACCTAAATAGTACACATAAGTGCATGGGATAAAATGAAGATGGTGTTTCCGGTCACTTTATATTTCAATTTTGGAAGCACTAAATAATTATTTTCGAACGCAAATTTTTCTGCGCTTCATTTTTGTAACATATCACAGACACAGGTGACAAGTGTGACCTTCTAGCTCAGATTTTTTAAAAAGTCAAACCAATGTTAACCAATCACTTTAAAAGACACTGCAACAACTAATCATGCCTTGGGGTGATACACAAACCAGGCTAACTTTGTTGATAGGAAGCAACAGAAGTTTGATCTGCAAGATTTATTGCAATAAAATATCTGTCACTATAGAAAGACATCTCTATTTCACTGCATTTTTTTAACACTATCATTATCATCTTAGTTTCAACTTACATTAGCATAAGCTTCATCGCTAAGGCCCCCTCGCTTCTGCAGTTCAGTTATTGTTACTCCAGGGCTATAGAAATCAAAAGGAAACAAATATTTTGTTTTATGGTTTATTATAATTCATGCTATTTCCATTAAAAACAAAGCCCCCCCCCTTCTGCAGCTCAGTTATTGTTACTCCAGAAACAGAAACTAGCACTATTTGTAAACAAAATATGTAAACAAATTTTCGGCAGATTATAATTTCCTCCTATTATAAGCCTCTTTATTTACTGTCTATTGTACACAGTGGACTGCATTTGTATATAAATGCGTCAGAAAGACGAGGATCAAGGGTATTTCAATGTATTCCAGTTCAACGTGACAACCAGAATAGCCTGGAGGTTAAGTCGCTGCCCGGAAAGCAGTAGATGGCAGGTTCGAATCCCACTGGTTCCAATTTTTTTTACTTATGATTTTCATTACAGATCGAGCATGCAATCTTAAAGTTATACGAGTAATGCCGAAAATTTGTTTACAAATTATTCGTCATTATAGTACCTGCGTTTTACAAATGGAACATATTATTATTATATAAACCTTTTACTACATGTTTATCCATAACATAGACAACCAAATACAAGATGTCAATTTTTTTTTAGCATGTACTTAAAAAAGACAAGCAACTACAAGAGGATAATTTGTCATGTTTTGCCCATTGTTTCTGTCTCCTTCCAGAGTAAGTGCTGCTACAAATAACTGTCTGGGTTATGACAGGGAAAAAAAACATTCCCTGATATAGTTTACAGAAATGCTTACTTGACAGAATTCACCCTCACTCCCTTGGGGGCTAGATCTGTAAAATAAAAGAAAAAAAAACATTCAATTACAGATCAATATTAAGTCAAAATTTTTAAAGAAAGAGCTCAACCTGATGATCAGTTGAATTCAATAGAAGCAGAAAAAAATTAATCTCTTCAGAGTATGTATGACTGCATATATGCACGTTTGTAAACTTCACACAAGCCAGATTTAAGGTGGGTAAGAGGCTGACTTAGATTTAAGCACTATACCAAGCCAAAAAATACATTTAAATACCAAAGACATTGAGGGATTTTCCTATAAATCACAATACTGACAAAAATAATTAAAATTCTGGCTTAAGTATCAAATTGAATACCAGGGGGGTGTTTCACAAAGATTTAAGCATGACTTAAGTCGCACTTAAATGCCGACGCGTACATGATATGCAACGCGCGATCGTATTGATATATACGCATTAGTGCGCGTCCTCATGACACGATCTGACCAATGCGGTCAAGCCTTTCATACCGTACGCAACTTGGTATTTAAGTGCGACTCTAAGTCATACATAAATCTTTTTGAAACACCCCCCAGCACAGATAACTGAATTGCACTGTATATCACACAAGCCTTGAGTGTAACTCACCTAGTGCAGCACATCTTGTAAATTGATCCAAAGCGGCCTTTGACATGCAGTAACTCAAAACTCCTGCAAACTAAAAATAATAAAACAAATAATTACCCGATCAATCTTGAATGAAGATTTTCCAATGATCAAAATCATTTGAAAAAGGAGGAATGTAAGGAAAACTCTTTAATGATCTTTTTGACTTTTCTGAACCTTCTGAAGTTTACACCGGCAGGGCAGTAGTCTGCAAATCGCCAGCGTGCTGCTCACGTGTGGGTTAGAGTGTTGCTCTAAAACTTTCTACTGATGTTTTGTTTTTGATATCGGGATTCGAGTCATTCCAAGCTCTGATTGTTCTTGGAAAGAATGAGTTTTTGTAAGTATCTGTCCGGGCAAATGGCACTTCTATGCGAGTACCACTATTATTCCTTGTCTCTCTTGTCGAAATCAAGTTAATGTATTCCTCTTTGTTTATATCAACATTATCATTACTTCCCAGTGGGCTTTAATTTCTAAAAATCATTTTCTTCTTCTCTTCCTCCCTCTTGCTTTTTTCTGTTGCTCTTGTTCTTCTCTCCTTCATCGTTTCCTTATTGGTCTTCCTAGGCTTTCTACTAGTCTGCAGGCACAGACGTTGGTATTCCCCATTCACATAGTGCATAATGCAGAGGCTGATTTAGGCCGTGTTTATGCTTCCACTTTTCAGGCCAGAATCAGCGTTTCCAAACGTGATTAGTCCAAAACACGGTTGCGTCCATGCTTACTTTCATTTAAACGCTGTTTCAAAATGCCGATCGTAAACTCACAAAAAGGTGCGTTTGTAAACGTCGTTTGACCAGAATCAGGCTTTCTGAGGAAGTATAAACAGAACCACGATCGTAAACGTGTTTAAATGACGTCATTTGGCACATGCTTCCGGTGAGATGAAAATCCGCGGGCAAATACAGTCGTATTACTCCATGTTATCTCCACGTAATAACAACAATCGGAAAAAAAACTTTCGAAAAAAGGCGCGCCCAATTTGACCTCGCTTTACGATGCGAAGCCAGCTTCATGATTTGCTCTGAAAAGCATAAACAGCACTCCCAGAACCACGTTTACGATCGGCGTTTTGAATCAACGTTTGAAATCGCTGATTCTGTCCTCGCAATGGAAGCATAAACACACTCTTAGTGAAGCTAGATTCACTATGTGCTGTGGCTGGCTCTACTATAAAGGACAGAATCTTTGGAGTCTAGTCTTCACTCTAGACCCGTTATGGTTGAAGTGTCAAATATGGGTCTGTGCCTTCAGACTAGCTTTCTACTTCTCCATCTTCCTCCCTCATGTTGTTTTGTTGTTGTTTCTCCTTCTTTGTCTTCTTTGGCTTTCTTCTCCTTCCTCTCCTCCCTATCTCCCCTCCTCCATTTCCGTATCTCCCCCCTTTTCTTTCTTCTTCCTTCTTCTCTCTTCTTCTCTCTTCTTCCTTCTTCTTCCTTCTTCTTTCTTCTTCTCTCTTCTTCTCTCTTCTTCCTTCTTCTTCCTTCTTTTTCCTTCTTTTTCCTTCTCTCTTCTTCTCTCTTCCTTCTTCTTCCTTCTCTCTTCTTCCTTCTTCTTCCTTCTCTCTTCTTCTCTCTTCTTCCTTCTTCTTCCTTCTTCTTTCTTCTTCTCTCTTCTTCCTTCTTCTCTCTTCTTCCTTCTTCTTCCTTCTTTTTCCTTCTCTCTTCTTCTCTCTTCTTCTCTCTTCTTCCTTCTTCTTCCTTCTTCCTTCTCTCTTCTTCTCTCTTCTTCCTTCTTCCTTCTCTCTTCTTCTCTCTTCTTCCTTCTTCTTCCTTCTTCTTCCTTCTTCTTCCTTCTCTCTTCTTCTCTCTTCTTCCTTCTTCTTCCTTCTTCTTCCTTCTTCTCTCTTCTTCTCTCTTCTTCTCTCTTCTTCCTTCTTCTTCCTTCTTCTTTCTCCTTCTCCTTCTCCCTTGTACTTTTTTATATCATTATTCTTTAATGCTTTAATGATTTCAAACATAGAATTGCCACTTGAATAATATCATCATCATTATTAACATTGTTCCAGGTAGGTTTGTGAAATAGATAAATGACAGGTACTCACTGCTCGTATCCCATTCACACTGGATACATTTACTATGTTTCCTCTGGTGTCAATGAGGTGAGGCACTGCTAATGATGTTAGATGGAACACGGACCTAGATAATTAATCATAATTTAAAAATATGTACTTCAGACATATGTGTGGAGGCGCTGTGGCTCAGTGGAATAGTCTTTGGATTGATTTCAGCATTGTAATCATAAATGAAAAAAAAAATATTTTTAGAATATATATATTTCAGAGCTGTTTTGGCTCCCTGGAATAGTGTTTGGATTGATAATTGTATGGTATGCAAGGAAAAACAATCTGGGATGCTCCTGCTGAAGATATTTATATCTCACTAAATAGAGTAAAATTCAGAGCAAAATGCTGAAAATTTTATCAAAATCAGATAATAAATAACAGTTATTGAATTTTAAAGATTTGCATTATTCAGGTGAAACAGTTCTGGGCATGATATCATGAATATTCATTAAGTTGGCCGATGTCATATCCCCACTTGTTCTTTTGTATTTTATCATATGAAATTGTTTATTCAAAAATTTTCTACTAAGAACTAAACAATTGAACTGACAACTGATTAAATGCATTAGTAATTTCTTGCAGCAACTTATTTCTTCATAATGGAGACACATCATTTACACATTTATGAAAAAATGAAACTATGATTTCATGTAATAACATGAGAAAAAGGAAAATGGGGATGCGACATCATCAGCCCACGAAATAAATATTCATGAAGACATGCCTAGAACTGTTTCACCGGAATAATGCAAATCTTTAAAACTCAATAACTTCTCATTTGTTATCCAATTTTGATCCAATTGTCAGCATTTTGCTCGGTGAATTTCACTCTAAGATATAAATATCTTCAGCCCAGAGCATCCCTTTAAGACCCTGGATGAAGGTAAACAATCCCTTTAAATGCAGTTAAGAAGAGATTGCAGTGGCTGGCTTGTCTTTTCTCATATTGTCAAAATGTAACTTCTTTTCACTTATATTATTATTTTTGTGATTTATGCTTATTACTTTTGCTGTTAAAGCTTTGATATTTCATGTAATTTTTACCATTGGTATACAAAGTTAAATTTATAGTGCATTCCATTAATATTCCTTATCAATTCTTATAATTTTCCTTTGTAAACTTTTATATTCATGTACTTTGTTAATACGCTCTGGCTGAGTAATAAATAATAGTCAAGTGGCGGACTCTTTATTTATAAATTTTATTACTTTTTTGTATTCCTTACACAATCGTCACATTCTGGCATTACTTTGTTATAATCAATTTCTTACCTGTCCTCTCCTCATTAAGACCAAATTTTTTTCTGGATCCTGCAGACTTAAAGGGGAAGTTCACCCTGAAGAAAACTTTCTTGTAAAAATAGCAGAAAAAATAGTAAAAAATATTGGTGAAGGTTTGAGGAAAATCCGTTAAAAGAGTAAGAAAGTTATTAGAGTTCAAAGTTTTGGATTTGTTACGTCATAAACGAGCAGCTGTCCCATGTGTTATGTAATATAAAATGCATAAATTTATAACTTTGTATGGTTCCGATGACTTAATTTTGTTTTCTTTTCATGATCGGGTGTGAAACAATTTGTCTATTGATATACAAAAGTTACAGTGAAAACCATTTTCAATTTTCTGAGAAAATGACATTTCATTGATTTTTTACCATTCGCTATGTAGGAATGCTGCTCGCATATGACGTCACAAATCAAATAATTGAAATTCTAATAACTTTTTAATTATTTGATGAATTTTTCTCAAACCTTCGGCAATATTTTCATTAATTTTTCTGCTATTTTTACAATAAACTTTTTGTCAGGGTGAACTTCCCCTTTAACAAGCCTTGCTTTTTTAGCAGGTTCCCTCATATTTCACTCCTTTAAATTGTCTTTAATTCCAAATCGCTATTCTCTTTAATTTGAATTAATTGTTATGCCTTGTCTAATTTGTATTCTCATAAGTTTTCTGATATTGTTTTCATAATTTTGTTTGTACTTGTGAAATATGTGAAATATTTTGTTTTGTTTTGTGCATGGGCCATGGTGAATTTTATGTGTACCAATTTACAAAGAATTCCAAGAGGGTCGGGTGCAAAATTGCACATTCATTGGGTGAATTGGCATGGAATGACCCCATAATAAAAAAAAGGTAAGAAGAAGATATCATACCGAACATTAACATCCATCATGGTGTCATAGTTCTCCAGAGTACTGTTCTCAATAGATCCTAGAGATATAATCCCAGCATTGTTGACCTGAATAAATAAAGATAGTGTAGAGCTGTTGTGTGAACAGGGTTTTAAGTTGGAATAGTTATGTTACTTTAATAGATGTCTTCTGCATTATTCTTGATCATCCTCTCTTCTCTGTTAGTCATCAAAATTCCATCCTTTCTTCCATCACCTTCTTTACATGCCTTTCAACATACCAGATTCACTCTTCCATCCATTTCTTTTGTTCATGCTCATGTTCACTCATACTTCACTCTTGCTATTAGTTCTTATTCTCTGATTGGTTCTCTCCCTCTGACTTAAGTTCATTAATATTCATTAGCAGCTATTCATTTGCCATGTATATTCATGTATTTCTTTTATTTGCAATCTTTGATATTTGAATATTCATTATTTTCCTTTGTTATATATATATCATGTGTGTTAATATTTTATGCCTAATAAACCCCTGAGGTTTAAAGTAACTCAGCCCAGGGCAGTTCATCACAGGCAATCACTGAGTGAGGTTGTCTCTGTAAGTTCTTAGAACCACGCCCTTTACCGCTCTGGCCACACTACAAATTGGTAGCAGCGTTGGTCCCCACAACTTCAGGCAGAGACTCAAGCAAGTGATAGCCTCAAGCTATATTCACCCTACTTCGAGTTTAGCTTGCATTTTGCATGATATTTCACCCTACTTCATGGTTGGCAATTTTCATCCTACTTCAGAGATTTTGATATTCACCCTGCTTCAAGATAGACATCTTTGCTCTTCTCAGCGTGAATTTACTTAGATGTGGAGTCCCTGTTCTTCAATTTAGACAGATTTCTTCCTCCATCTTGAATTTTGACAAATACAGAAAGTCAAGTCTCCATTGATTGAGTAAGTCTTCAAACTTTTACTCTATTATATTTTTACATATGTCATCCTACTTCAGACAAGGTTGATACTTAGCTTCAAATTCTGCCAAGTGCATGACAGCAATTACAAGATTTGATCTTCCTTCTTCGAGACTGATGTTTGACAGCTTTATAATTATTCTCTTTTAAGCTTAGTATTGAATGACTGCATGATATTGTTGGTAGAAATTACATATCTACCTTCTTCATGTAACATGCAATCTTCTTTACTTGTTTGAGAGATAATTAGTCATCCTTCATCACAGAGAGAGAAGAAGTCATCGCCACATAGTCTTCCTTCTTCATGTACGTATTTTGATTCCTGTTACCTGTTTCTCTCAAATATGAATAATTTTCGCCTAGAATTACCAGAAATTTTCTCAGGTGAAGATGGAAAAGATTTCCACCAATGGATCCGCCGCTTTGAGTTAGCAATCCAAGTTATTCCTGATGGTCCTAGCAAGGCCCATATTCTTCTGCCAGCTAGACTGACTGGTTCGGCGTTCACAGTATACGAAGGATTGCCAGAATCTCAAAAAAAGAACTTTAACTTAATCAAGGCCAAGTTATCACAAGTTTTTGGAAGATCCCAGTACATAGAAACTTTCAAATCATGTATTACAGCCAGGGTTAGGCAGTACAACGAGCCCTTGGAAGTCTTTGCTTCTGCCATTATCACTATGGTTGAAGAGGCTTTTCCTAGCTACGATCAGGAGGCAAAAGAGGGGGAATGTTTTCGCCGGTTCATCGCTGGTCTCGACACTCAGTTACAAGTGAAGATACATGAACTTGGTGGTATGACTCTCAACGACGCACTTCAAATCGCATTAAGAGTCGAAAGAGCGCAGCAAACAGAGAAGACGCAACAAGTCTCCCTTAATCCAACTCCAAGTCCTGTTGCAGCAACATCACTAGATCCCCTGTACTTGAAGTTGATACAACGACTGGACAATATAGAGAAGAAGATGGATGGTTTGTCGCTTTCTCCTTCTTTGCATGACACCCACCATCGTCAGGCTGACCGCCATAGGTCTCCTAGTCCTCCACCCTATCCTCACCAATCTTCTCGTTATCGATCACCAAGTCCACGTCGCTATGATGATCGTCGTAGGTCAACACACCCTGAACGTTATCGATCACCAAGTCCACGTCGCTATGATGATCGTCGTAGGTCAACACACCATGAACGTTATCGATCACCAAGTCCACGTCGCTATGATGATCATGGTAGGTCAACACACCCTACACAACGACCTCGATCTCCATCCATTACTAAAGAACCTAGACGCAGTTTTGATCAACGATTCCAACGATCACCCTCTCGTCATGTTCGTTTTGAAGAGGGAAACTACCAATAGTTGGTGACGAGGGTCAGTCATCAACAGTCACTACCCCGACCCATGTTGACATAGAATATGACTCCTCAAAGGAACAGCAACCACCCTACATCCCTATCACTTTTGATAACAAGTATGTTTTGGCATACATTGATTCAGGCTCTTACATCTCTGTCATCAGCAGTGAGTTTTACGAGTCCATACCCAAATCTAAAAGGAGCCCCTTAATGAAGTGTCATTTAGCAGCTACTTCAATCACTCGAGAAGTACTAGACATTATAGGATCGATTCACTCCTTGGTCCATCTAGGCAACACCAGTAGACGACACACATTCATAGTCGCAAGAGGTATTAGTCACTCCGTCGTAATAGGATGGGACTTTTTCTGGAAGTTTGATGCTACAGTCTCCCCTACTTCCTTCACTCTACCAGGTCAGACAATACCACTTGTAAGCAAAGATCAACATCAAGAGCAATCATCCTTGAAATGCAGTGTTTCACTCCTCCCTACTTCAGACATTTCTCAGAGTCAACAGAAGAATGCTGAACAGTTACTCTCAGCCTACTCAGATGTCTTCAGTTCATCATCTGATGACATTGGCAAGACAGATTCAACCTATCATCATATCACCACCACAAGTGATGTTCCCATCTGTCAGAGAGCTTACCGCACTTCTCCAGCTATGCGTGTAGAAATTCAATCCCAAGTCGACGAACTTTTACGAAGAGGAATCATCGAAAAGAGTTACAGTCCTTGGGCAAGTCCGATCGTGATGGTCAAGAAAAAGGACAAGACGTTTCGCTTCTGCGTAGACTACCGAGCCTTAAATGCCGTGACCATCAAAGATTCACATCCCATACCCAGGCAAGATGACTCAATCGACGCCCTCTCATCCTCAAAGTTCTTTTCAGTAATCGACTTATCAAGCGGCTACTGGCAAGTCCCACTTAACCCAGAGGACAAAGAAAAAACAGCGTTCACTACTGGCACAGGGTTATACCACTTCAACGTAATGCCCTTTGGACTGAAGAACGCTCCAATGACCTTCCAACGACTAATGGAATCAGTTCTACATGGTCTTCATTGGTCCATCTGCTTAGTCTATCTAGATGATGTTATCGTCTTAGGGAAAAACTTCGAAGAGCATCTACGCAACCTAAAAGACGTCCTCCATCGCTTCAGAGAAGCTGGTCTAAAGTTGAAGGCGTCCAAGTGCCAATTCTTTCGTAGAGAAGTTACTTACCTAGGCTATGTGATCAATGCCAATGGTGTTCTACCTGATCCTTCAAACATCACCAAGGTATCATCCTGGCCTCGACCTCGAAGCCCAACCAACATCAGGTCATTCCTTGGTCTTGCTTCGTTCTACCGCCGGTTTATTCAAGATTTCTCGAAGATAGCATCTCCGCTCACCAATCTTACACAGAAAGGTGCCAAATTCATCTGGACAGAGCAATGTGATGTCGCATTCAACACTTTGAAGAGAGCTCTTACCAATCCTCCATTGCTAGCTTACCCTGACTTCTCAGTAGAATTCAACCTCTCAACAGATGCCTCGCTCAATGCTATAGGTGCTGTACTATCTCAAGTACAAGACGGCCAAGAGAGAGTTGTTGCCTACTTCAGCCAGATGCTCTCAAAATCTCAGCAGAAATGGTCAACCTACGATAGAGAGCTTTGGGCCATCATCGCTTCTGTTCGCAACTTCAGGCATTATCTTAGAGGTCAGCAATTCACCATCTTCACTGACCATCAACCTCTTCTTGGTTATGAGAAAGTGCCTATTCAGGACGATCTCTCTGGACGACGAGCTCGTTGGATAATCGAACTGGATGCCTATTCTTTCCACATCAAGCATCGCAAAGGTCGTCAGAACAGCAATGCTGATGCTATGTCTCGTCTTCCTACATCTTCTCCTGAACAAGTCGCTAATGATGAGGTAATGACAAGGAACCACACTTCCTCTACTCGAGTCGCCCTTCCATTAGAGTGCAATGTGATGCAGACTCGTTCTTCTACTCAAGCCACACATGAAAGCCAGACTGAAGACAAGTCCCAGCCTACATCCACTCAACCCCAAGATGCACCAGAGACCTTCACCCTTACTGGTCAAGAATCTGAGCTACGATACTATCAGAACAAAGATAGAGACATTCGACATGTAAAAGAGTTTGTCAAGGATGGATATAGACCCTCTGTAAGAGAAATTCGCAACTACAATCCGCGAATGAGGAAATTTCTTTGGGAGTATCCTCGTCTAGTCATCGACCAAGACATCCTCTATCGTACAAAGCTAGATCAGTTTGGTGCAACAACACAACAACCAGTAATACCAGCAAGCCTCATCCCGAAGGTATTACAAGAGCTTCATGGTCATCCGTCTTCAGGTCACTTTGGTCTCCAACGTACATTACTTCGAGCTGAAGCAACCTGCTACTGGCCATGTATGCGTAGGGACATAACTAACCACTGTTCAACATGTGCAACATGTGAAGCATTCCGCTCTCCTAATCCGAAGTACCAAGCTCCACTACGCAACATAACTACAGATCACCCTCTGCAAATGGTCTTTGCAGATATCGCAGAACTTCCTACATCTCGCCGAGGATATAAGTATATCTTAGTCATCGTAGATCATTTCAGCAAATACGTTAACATCTATCCGATGAAGAATCAAACTGCTCAGACTGTTGCAAAACATATCTTCGAGGACTATATAACTGAACATGGTATCCCAGAAGTTCTACACACAGACCAAGGTCGCCAGTTCGAATCCAGACTAGTCCAACAGTTATGCCAGAAACTAGGAATTCGCAAGTCAAGGTCAACACCTTATCACCCACAGGGAGCTGGACTTGTGGAAAGAGCTAACCGTGTCATAAAGGAACAACTTGCACGGTACGTTAGAGATCAAGGCGGAGATTGGGACAACCACCTTCATCAACTCCAACTCGCTTACAATTCTAGCGTTCACTCAACCACTGGCATGACCCCTTACTTCATCCTTCATGGACGAGAAGCCAGAGTACCAGCCAACATCACATGCCCAGTACCTATCCAATATGCTGATCCTCCCGAACAGTATGCGCTGGATCTTCACTCCCGTTTGAAGAAGTCCTTCCAGTATGTTCAGCAGAAAACTCAATCCTCCCAAAGACAACAGAAAGAGGGATATGATAAGAAGGTTCGCACACAAAAGTACAACATCAATGATCTTGTTTGGCTACATGATCCTACAAATGTCAGGAACAAACTCAATCCAAATTGGACAGGTCCATACTCAATCCTATCTTCTTCAGACGATGGACTGAACTACAGAATAGCTGATATTCACAACGAAAAATATCAGAAGGTAGTCCATCACAATCGTCTCAAGTTATGGAGATCCAAAGTTCCACAATCAAAGACAGTAACAGACAAACAGCCTAACCAAAGTCATCCTATCAACCCTCCTTCAAACACTCAACCACAGTTTGAACCTTCCTACATCGAATGGTCAACTGACCATCCCCAACAGCAGGCAGATACTGACCAACCTTCATGGTCAGGGCAGTCTGTCCCAGCACAAGAAGTTCACCCACGAACTCTTCCTTCATCTTCTGATCAACCTTCATGGTCAGAATCAACAGTTGGTCTTCCTTCATCTTCTGATCAACCATCATGGTCAGATAAGTCTACATCAGGTCCCAATGATCACTTATCATGGTCAGAGGAACCTATCCAGCCGAGACCAGATACCCTGCATCATCCAGACATGACTGACCACCAGCCACGGTCAAGAAAGTCGAAAACCAATCCAGGCTCTGAATCTTACTCAAAAACCAATCCAGGCTCTATAACTACATCGAAAACCAATCTAAGGTCTGCATCAAACCAAAGACAAGTAGCTGACCCCCCGTCAGTTAACACCAATCCAGGATCTACACTACAACAAAGAAGAGTAGCTGACCCCCCGTCAGCTAACGACGACCCAAACCCAGTCCAACCACCAGGCCCAGGTTCAGCCGATGTCCAACACGCCAACGCCCATGATAAAACTCAACCAAAAGACGATACTGTTACCATCTCGCGTTACGGAAGAAGAATTGTTAGACCAGAAGAATTGTTAGACCAGAACGCTTTCGTAATTCACAGAAATGATAAACTTTGATATTTGACTATAATTCATCATTGTGCATGACATTGACTAATGATAATCAATAATTAAAAGACTGAATATGAAAGACCGAACATTATCATCGACATTATCTTTCCGAGATGAACATTATCTTTCCGAGATGAATCAGAAATCAAGGACATTTTAAATATTTCGCGTAAGAGAAGAAACTGACCTTTTCCATATATTAATTGATCACATATGGCCAACTTGAACTTTCATCATATATATAGTTTCAGCTTCATCGACGTATTTTTCATCAAGATGATATATTCTGGACTCTCATCAAATATTGATTATAAAGACCTTTCATTGATAATGTAAACGACATCTGAAGCAAATTATTTCAATGTGCCATTAGATTTTCTTTTATGCATTAGTGAAATTTTGTATAGTTTCATGCTACATTTGAATATCGCCCATATACATGTACATGTTTATCCCCTTCATGATTGATGCTATTTTACACATATTCCAATCTATTACAGGAATATACTAGTACAAAATTCTGATTTCACGTTATGATTTTGATTGGCAGTTTTCTTCATAAAATTGAAAATTGTCAAATGTGTATTCAATTTTGCAAAAAAAAAAGGTTTGGAAATTGTGTAAATTTTGCAGAACGAAAATGAAAAGGTTCAGAATTTGTTCTTTTTATAAAGAAACAAGTATATTGATTTTTTTTTGCAAAGAAGCATTTTAAAAAAAGGACACATTTGTATTGTTTCAAGTCTTGCAACAGAAGTCCTTAAAAAAAAAAAAGGAAGGAAACAGTATTTTAGAAGATACAATTTTTTTTTTTTTGCACAATTTGAAAAAAAAAGTTTACTTAGATAAAAAGTAACAAGAGAAAAAAAGTTATTTCTTTTGTATTTTAGAATATATATGATCCAAATTTGAAATCATTTAATTCTTGGGTCATATGTGAAAGAAAATTATCCATATTTTTT
This sequence comes from Lytechinus variegatus, assembly GCF_018143015.1. Lineage (NCBI taxonomy): Eukaryota > Metazoa > Echinodermata > Echinoidea > Temnopleuroida > Toxopneustidae > Lytechinus > Lytechinus variegatus. The sequence goes on from NC_054743.1 coordinate 62,877,892, forward strand.
TATGTATCAAAAATATTGATGTCGGACAGTTTTGGTTCTAAACCATATAAAAATCCGATTCAAAGAAGAGTTCATAAAGTTTTGTTTACAAAATAAGGTTGCATTTTATTAGTAAAATGAAAAGTTTGCAATGTACATATTTTTCTCCAAAGGTAAACTTCGATACATTTTGAATGACGTACAAGATTTGTCAGTTGAATTGTGAAAAGTTCAATTTAGGTGATATTTAATTTTTTTATAGAAAAAAGTATTGAGATAAAAATGTCATTTTTAAGGAAATTTGAAGTTTGCTTTCCCTACAAAAAATACTTAGCTTGGATATTAATTTGATAATGTTAGATAATTATTGAATTATTGTATTAAGAAAAAAAAATGTATATTTAGTCTTTTTATGAAAAAAAAAAAGTTTTCAAAGTTTTGGTCAAATTGATTATGACTTCGACAAATTGATGTAATTTGTTTTTCTCTGATCATAAAATTTGAAAGATACTCTTTTATGATGAAACAGTTATTTTAACATGTTAATTGATCGTCACTTCTTTGATCAATGTAAAATTTTCATTGCAGAATTGATTTGCATATAAAAAAAATACATATATATATATTTTTTTTTTTTAAACTTCAAACGTTATATTTCGAAGTCACCATGATTGATATGAAATATAAACTTGATATGTACTTTATTTAGATATCATGAATATCATAGTTGAAAACATGCATTTTTATGTTTTATATTTTTTTTTCCTCATACATGAAGATTAATTTTAAAATGAGGACATTTTATTTGTAAGAGGAGATATTGTTTGTAGAGCTGTTGTGTGAACAGGGTTTTAAGTTGGAATAGTTATGTTACTTTAATAGATGTCTTCTGCATTATTCTTGATCATCCTCTCTTCTCTGTTAGTCATCAAAATTCCATCCTTTCTTCCATCACCTTCTTTACATTCCTTTCAACATACCAGATTCACTCTTCCATCCATTTCTTTTGTTCATGCTCATGTTCACTCATACTTCACTCTTGCTATTAGTTCTTATTCTCTGATTGGTTCTCTCCCTCTGACTTAAGTTCATTAATATTCATTAGCAGCTATTCATTTGCCATGTATATTCATGTATTTCTTTTATTTGCAATCTTTGATATTTGAATATTCATTATTTTCCTTTGTTATATATATATCATGCATGTTAATATTTTATGCCTAATAAACCCCTGAGGTTTAAAGTAACTCAGCCCAGGGCAGTTCATCACAGGCAATCACTGAGTGAGGTTGTCTCTGTAAGTTCTTAGAACCACGCCCTTTACCGCTCTGGCCACACTACAATAGCTCAGTGAGTTGTGTTACTAGGCAGTGCTGCACCATCCCGAGTTTGCCAATCTCAAGATTTTAGCCAGATCAGCCCTCTTCGCGATTCAAGAAGCCCCGTCTCCACCATCGCAAGAAGAGCGATTCTTGCTCGAGTGAGGCATCAATGCATTATGGTCTGACGCCTATATAAATAATCCTGAGTGCGTCTCCACCTCCGAATTAGTGCAATAATTCGTAAAATAGCGTGCTATTTTGCAAATAAACTAGGTGACTTGGGATTGCAATCTTGAGATTAATCCTACGAAATAGCTCGATAATTGCGTCTCCATTGCAAATAATCTCGAGATTGTTCAGATCGGGATAATTTGCCGGATCAGAAATAGCGCGCTAATTTGAAACTCGGGAAGGTGCAGACGGCCCTACTCTGCCACTCACAATACCCACAATAATATCTTTCACATTTGCTCTGCGGTGGGCGTATGGCGAGTCAAAAACAGCACTTTTAACATTTCACAGCTTATTATAGGTGGTTTGAATAAAAATGAATAAACAGCTGATTTCATATCCTAAGCTCTTTAAAATGATATAAAAATCCAATGAATTGCCAGCTCTAATGTTGTGCCTATTATTTTTCCCCATTTGCCTTATATCTAAATATGCCCTCTAGAAAATGGCCTTCCCCTACAAATATAAAAGAATAAGGCCTGAATATCCAATCACAAGTGAATTTTCATCGGTATGCCTATTTGATTTTTCTTCATTGATTTGAATACATACATAAGGTGTTGTATGGGATAATTTGTAATTTTTAAAGTTACAATCTGAAAATAATCTCTCACCAAAATATCCAGCTTTCCATACTTCTCCACCGTCCGCTCAACAAGGTTTTCTCTGTATGAACTATCTCTCAGCTCTCCGACAACCAGAAGAGGCTATTAGAATAATCAAGACGTCAACAAAAATTAATTAATTAATCATATGAATAGGACACGATGGATTTTTTAACAGGAAATTTTGATAAATATGCCTCTACCATGGGTCCTGTTTCATATTTAAGAATCGTTAAAATTATAAAAATACAATGTTTCTATAACAAGTTTACTTTCAGCCAATTAAATGGAAGGATTTTATTAGCTGTTACTCAAATTTATTATAGGAAATTTATATGAATTACATGTACTTAATTTTACTGAAAATTGCAAAAAACAATGATTAGAGAATTTAATCTAAATAAAACTACAACATGAAATACAATTCTCAGTGCCAGGGGCTACCATTGGAAAAAATGTACATGTAGCTCCAAATCAGAAATAAATTCAATCTAACATTTTTTTTAAAATCATCATCATCGTGTCATTCTATGGGACACAAAATCAGTCTAGAATATCATATGACCCCTCCACTAAAATTGGAAAAATATACCAAAGAATTCAAGCATCATATTATTATCTGATAATGATAATTATCTAAGACATTTAGCAAGGAAAAGATGGGCACATATACCCCATCACCATCATCATCTGCTATATTCTTGAAAGGGCTCTGGAGCCTTTCTCTGTCAAGATATCTAATGAAAGCCATTCCCAACCCAATGGAAGCGATTATTTACACTGTAGTCAGAAAAAAATAAATATGCTGTACTCCAGAGTCTAGACTTGTTGCAAAGACTTGCAATATTACTTTATAATGTAACCACTTTGTAATGTAACCCGTTCCCGTTGCAGTATGGGTTAACCTGCCGGTATGCCCTCGATCGCGGGTTGCGGGCCGAGTTCATTCTCAAACCCGCAGACCGTCGTATGAAAAAAAGGGAGAAGTAACGACGCATAATAAAAACATTTACTATGAAAATTGAGTTATGATCATGTGCTTCTTACGTGGCGGATTCTTTTGGAGACGTAGATATTTCCTTTAAAAAAATGCCGGTGAATTTTTGTCTTGTGAACAGTGAACAGGACAGACAATTTGACATAATACATCGAGTTGCTCTTTCAAAGGAGCGCCAGTGCAGCACAGTAAAAATCAATCGCATTATCGAATGAAATACAAAAACAGAAGGAAATAATATGGAGATACACAAGAAAAAATTGACTGTATCATTATCCAGGTACTTATTTCAATTTTGATTACTTTATAGACAAGGTCCCATAGAATTGAATATTGTAATTATGATTGTTGTGAGTCGCCGTGTCGACCGACCTGGACTGAAAAACAACATTGCCGATCTTTGCTGGGCAGCCTGGGATAGCTAGCGCGTGCCAAGCTGCAGCTCCGATCCGAGGCATTAATTGTGTAATGCTTTCAATTTAGAGATCAGAGGACACATTTCGTGGTACAAAGTCACAAAAAAAAACATCAACCAATCAAGGAGACAAAAACAGTCAACCTGCCCGAAACATTGAATCTCTCTACTCATCATCATCTCTACTCGCCGACTCAAGCCAGCATCTCCTCATCCATCCTACTACTCAAGCTGTTTTTTTCAACTCATCAATCTCTTCTGGTTTACAGTCCTTAATTTCAGGACTACATTCAAGAAAGATTACTCTACTCTCAAAACTCAATTTTCTCGCCTCTCCATTTCCTTTTTCTTCTTCTATCCACTGTTACTATATATCTCTCATGTTGTACCGTAAACCACTCATTCAATGAACAAGGTTATGATATAACCTTGTTCTCACTTAGTTATATCTCCATGTGTGGCAAAATAAGGGTGGCAATGTTTGGCTTATTTTCTCTTTTTCTTTGGGCAAATGCTTGATTTTTTTGCACTGACAATTTCCATTACACCTATTATTCATACAACTTGACTCTTATTTAAATTTGATTCTTTAAATCATTTTTTTCTTAATTAAAAATAGAGATCAAAAAATGAAAATTTTCTTACCATATTACTTTCCACCAATAGAGGGCGTACAAAAAATATGCCCAAATTCAAGTTTTGAGCGCTCTGGTGAATACAAAAATTATTCCCAAGTTACTAGTGAAAAATAAATTGCAACTGTATGGAAATAAGTAATTTTGGTCACAATTGATATTTTATTGATTTTTTAAAGTGTGTGCTCTGTACAACATTGGCATACCATAGTCCTACCTGTAGATTCCCCACAGGCAGGGTGGTAGCAGTGAACAAGTGCCGTAAACCACATCAGCGATGCCACCATGCACACCTTCAAACAACATCCAAGGCATATTATGTCACTTCAATTATATTTGTTCATTGGATATGGAAATAAAATGAAATGAGAAAAATCCTACCTCCTCGTCTCCTGTCTGCATGCACGCATCTCTCGTCCTCTTCAAGTTATCCTCCTTTCGACCGGCAAGGACTAGCTTTGAACCAAGCCGAGAAAACAGGATGCTTGTTGCTGCTCCTATCCCTGAGCTGGCTCCTATAATTGTATACAAGAGAAAAGAATGACCTCTTTGACCTTGTAGGGATATGAAACACAGGTGCGAGCATAACGCCTGAATGAAAGAAAGTTATGTAAAATACTAACAGGTGCAAGCATAATGTTCAGGCATAGACCCTGAAGTGAATGAAAGTTATAAATGTAAAAATACTTACATGTACAGGCACAAGCATAACTCTTGAGCATAGAGCATGAATGAATGAAAGAAAGTTATGTACAATACAGATCAGCCTGTATTGTCTGCCTGCACAAGGCCAGGTGTGGAAATGAATAGGACAAACTTTTGGGTTGGTTTTTAGGCTGAGTCCTGGAAAGGACCCTTGATATTGAAGAGATTCAACCAATAACATTTGTTTCTTTTAAGTTCTCTTTTATCACCAGGAAAACAGCCTCTGCCACTCCTCTGTATAATTAGCACTACATAATAACAATGTACTTTAGGCCTGTGCTATAGTTGTATAACTCCAACCATCCACAAGAAACATCATCTCACCAACTGATCATGAAATATCAAAGTCTTCTAAAGTTCTTCTGACTTCAGAGAGTGAGAGCAGCTGAGACCAGCAAGCAGTCTCTACTTTCCAGAATGCAGTCTGACTCCTCTTCCTAAAGAATGACTAGCTGGATCTACACAGTCCAAGACAAAGGGAATCACTCACCCACCAACACCTTTACAAATTACATGCAAGAGGGAAAATGCCACAATACCTCTCTAATCATCCCTATAGGGTGTTAGCACATTGAGCATTAGAGGTACCCCCAAAAGGTGGGGGAAAGCAAGGTCATTGTCTGCATAGGATGGGGTCTTACTTTGATCTGCCCGATACCCAGATACAATTCCTATAAAACAGAACTACCTGATACAAAATACACATAAATACATTATGATATAATTACATCTTACAACAATATGTAACACAGTTGACATACATGTACCCTGCAACTTGGCAGTTCGCTCTTCAACCTTGTAGTTGTGCGCATTATGTGAACCTGGAGTTAATTAAAAACTGAACTGAGATAAGAAGGAGATGAGAATAAAGTGATTTACATTTTCTATCCCCACATGTTATTTCGTGCCCATTTCCTTCAACCTCATGACCCCAAAATTGTCACTCCTATATCCATGCTAAGACCAAGTTGGAAGTTAATCCACGAAATACTTCTTCAGTTATAGAGAGAACAAAGGGCAGATTGATGAAGAGAAGAAAGGGAAGACCCAAAACCCTCTCTGCCACACATCCTTTGAAAATGCAATTAAAATCACAATGGAGAGCTGAGAGGCTTTTGTCAAAAGTTGGTGGACTGGGACAGCAGATCAACTGAAGATTTGCACTGGACAAACAACTGCAAATATGTCATTGTCCAGAGTCAAGCGATTCGCATGCTGTCCCAGTCCACCAACTTTTGACAAAACCTCTCACTCTCACTCTCAGCTCACCATTGTGATTTGAGGGTTTCCCAGTACTAAATGTGAAAAGTCTGGAACATCATAGTCAGCGGAGGCATAATAAACTGAAATTTAATGGCAGAGATTATCAAAAACTTGACATTATTAAAGAGGAATCCAACCAAACTAATTTTTTTTTTTTAAGTAAAAATAAAAATCTCAAGTGCATAGGTGAAAGTTTGAATATCGGAAAAACTATTTAAGAAAGTTATGAATCTTTAAAAGCTGAAAGAAAAATTGGTAATCACTATAACCATGAAGAATTCAAATTGGCCACAATGGTGAAGTTGTGGTGATGCAAGGCAAGGGCTTTTCTTCGATTTACTCCAATACATGGAAATTACTAAAATATCTTCTTTTAAAAAAAAATTTACTTCAAATTATATTTTTCTTTCATGAGGACATAAACATTACTACCTTGGTTATAATATTCTTATTACTGCCCCAGGGTAAGAAGCACTTAGGAGAAAACTACAAATCCCTGAAAATTAAAGGACAAGTCCCCCAACAAAAAGTTGATTTTAATAAAAGAGGAAAATCCAACAAGCATAACACTGAAAATTTCATCAAAATCAGATGTAAAATAAGAAAGTTATGACATTATAAAGTTTTGCTTAATTTCACTAAACAGTTATATGCACATCCTGGCTGGTATGCAAATGAAGAGACTATGTCATCCACTCACTATTTCTTTTGTATTTTATTACATGAAATATTCAAATTGCTGCCATTGCTGCTCTAAATATTGACCAAATTTCATGCTTTTGGTATCTTTGTAAAGAAGAATTATTCTTTCAGGTCATGTGTTTGGATTTTTAAAAGGATGTTGTAATATAGGGACAACTTTTGATCTAAAACATGAAACAAAATAATTTTTTCATGCAACAAATGTTGTTGTTTTCACACTTAATTTCTGTTTGAGCACAAAGCTTTCATATCATATGGTTTTTATAAGATGTATTTTCAATGGGTCAGCAGCCAGCATTTCATAGATTAAGTACATTTAGCAGCTCAAAAACAAAAATACTGCGCTCTGATAGGTCATAGAAACCACACACCCACGCAAATTTCAATGTTCCCCACACTGGGCCTCTGCAAGGTCACACTCACCATGTGGTAATCTCTTCAAATTAGCCGCGCTTGTTGTTCTGAAAACATTATTCAGCCAATCAGAACTCTGGATTTTATGTTACTCAGAAATTTCAGAAATCTCGTCTTGCATCTTGATGGAAAAAGCTGGCTGCTGACCCATCACTTACCGTGTTTACACATTGACTCGGCTCGGGTGTTGAATCCGCGAGCCGGGTTGAACACTGCGAAGAAGGGATCAGAGATCGCGTTTATACGTACATATAAAAAGGCGAGTTCAAAACGGCTCGCGGATCTCGAAAGGAAGAAGAAATTCACCGCCGGAATCAAATCTTGTCCGTGCGAACAACAACAATGCCAAAAGTGAAAGCGCCCGCAGTGACCTGGTCAAGAGAGTTCGACACGGCTTTCTGTTTACACACAAAAAAATTGCCAAGTCTGACTCGGCTTGCGGGTTGAAACCTACGATTTTGTAGGATCGATAAAGCCGTGTTCGACACGGCTCGCGGATCACTCTGATCGCGTTTACACAGCATAAAATTGCCGTGTTGAGCATGGCTCGCGTGTCGAACCCCCGAGCCGTGTCACTGTGTAAACACGGTACAAAAGATGCTACATATCAAGAGTGACATCGAGAGTATAGAGTTTGAGCTTTCTGATGATATAAATAATGTTGGTGCCTTCAGGTAAAAAATACACTTATCAAAAAATTTCATTCAAAAGAAATGACCAATATAAAAGAGTAACATTTACTTTTACCTATGTACAAAAATAATCAATATTACTCAAAGAGAAAGTGGTTATATTCTTTGAGAAAGAAAGTCTCACAATTCATGAGATTTTGCAGGGACATGAATTCAGCCACAAGAGGACTTGGATAAATCTTGCTCATTTGCTCATTAACACAGGGGCTTGCCGACTGACTGGGTCAACATCATCTCCTCACCTTCTAAATTGTCATCATCATCAATTACATGATCACTTCCCTCCTCATTTCGGGCCCCAATCAATCTTCTTCATCATTATTATCTGATCATTTTGTCAACACCATCACATCATTATTGTCTTTACCATCACTTTAAAGTCCTTATCATGACATCAATCAATCATATTCATTCACTCTGTCTCTAAGTCTAATGTTACTCAAAGATAAAATCAAATATATGCTTTCATTAAAAACATATATTTATCTTATTTTTGAGTAATTCTAGACTTAACTAAGAGACAGAGTGAATGAATTTCTAAATCTAAATTCCATGACATCAATTTGATAAAGCAGAGCCAGATCAACATCTCTAGATCTAACTGTTGGTTAATCAATTCAGCAACACACCAACAAACACTAGACAACAGGAAGTGCACTCAAAGACAAGATACATGCCCCCCCCCCCTGAAAAAAAGGCAGATACCGGTACTAGATGTAGATCTAGTGAAAAAAAATTTAATTTTTTTTAATTTAGGCTTTAAAGTTGAATGAAGGTCATGTTTGTGGACTTCAAACTTCATATGGCTACGCAAGACTTTCATTGGCGTTGGCAAAATAAGTAAATTACAATTACAAAACAGTTCACCATTCAGTGCACGTAGCCTGGAGGCGTTTGGGGAGTAAAAGTCATCTAGTACTCTACGTAGGCTTACTCCCCACCGACGCCTGGGATGCCAAGCTATATTCACCCACGTACGGGTACAAAACCTGAAACTTTCGCCCCCGAGATTTCTACTTTCCCTCTAAACGATCTAGCCTTAAAACATGTACATGGGGTTCAACTTCATTTCCAACATTTCTGCGAGATTGATTTCATTTTTAAAGAAGAATTCATTAATAAACCAAGAAAAATGTTATGAAAAGATGGGATTAGCTTTCGGCCGTGTTTACGTCGCCATCTAGATTTTGTTGTCTTCCGCTTGGCGACAACACGCAAATCGCGCGATCAGGGGGCGAAAGTTTCAGGTTTTGTACCAGTACGTGGGTGAATGTAGCTTGGCATCCCTAGACCAAAAGCTTCGGTCTCTGTTATGTTGGTTGTTCAGCTGAACTCCATTGGCTTCACTCACCAAATACAGTAGCGATCGCAACGGGTTCGCGTTTAACACATTTCCTATTCTGCCAACACACAAAATGGGCAAAATTCATTGAGCCAGTGTATCAACATTTCAAATCCTTTTTTCATAAAATGTTACGATCTTTTTCTATTATATCTAAACTTAAGGCCGTTTTCGAAAGCACCACCTGTCCGTCGTCACACAATGGAAGTCGCCATTTTGGAAAATATGACTCCAGAACCAGGTTAATCTTGCAAGTTACTTTTACTTGTTGACGCCCTCTAGGGGCATCAAATAACCATGTGTTATGTATCATTAAAATCGGCAGACTTTCTTCTACAAGTTAGTGACGATTTCAGTTCAATGTCGGCAATGTTTTTCGTTACAAAAAGGAGTTTTTTGGACACTTAAGGTAAATCATGTTTCTATTTTCTTACTTCAAAGCCGTATAAACAGAAAATTTCCCAGGGAACAGTCAAATATCAGATATAAATTAATTCTTTGAAGTGTATTTGTATCAGAAAATCTAATTTTGATATATAAGAATGTGTCGCATAGCTGCGCAAGAGGCGAATGCAAGCCCATGTTGTGCCGCCTAGAGTGTGATTTTGGTGCCATGGCTGACCGAAAGGAGTGAGTGGGCGTGGTGGCCGTGGTACTTGATGCATGTATGTTATTGTTAAACCCATTGAAATTAGTTGTAGGTGATAAGTTGTGCATTTGATTTCTGCATGAATTATGTGTATTGATGATAAATTAATGATAATTTCAACTTAATATTTCAAGAAAAAAAAAACAGGCGGGAATTAAAGCATGTTTAATTCCAGTCTCATTTTTTTTTCATGGTGTACAGGCGCAGACCATGCATTGACTGCTGCCTGGTACTGGTATTAAAATGAATAGATACATGACTATATCTATATTCTGTTGTTTTGTGTCATCATCAATGAGCTGTCTCATCAATTCACATAATGCACACAATAATGGGTCCCTGTTTTATTATGTTTACTAGGAGGGAGATTATTTTGTAAATTTATGTGATTTTAAATGTAGTAGAAATTCAGATGTCAGAGATTTGCTTTTTAACTTTATATATTCCAATATATTTAATGTTAATATATTCTATAATTCTAAGCAGTGGAGTACATTTCTAGCTACTGTTGCAGCTCCAGCTGTCTGATCTCGCATTCTCGGATCTGCAAACAAGTTTGAGACATCATGGTAATTATACAGAATACAGAGTGAACATGGACAAACAGAAAGAAAAAAAAATTTACATGCAAAACTTAATTTTCTACTTTTGAATGATATACAGATACCGGGAAGTATAGTGGGACATTCATTTTGATTTTCTGATTAAAGTCTGTTGAAGAATGAGACCCCCAAGAGTTGATTAATTTTTTTTAACAACGCAAAGTGTCCCATGCACTTCTCTTGTCTTATTCTAATTTGTTATCTTTCTTCTTGTATACTATATTTTCACAAATAGAAGCTGTTTGAATAAGAAAAATATGAAGGTAACACAGCCATGCTCTACAAGATCACCTCTTGTGTTGCATTTTAGTCAAATTAACTTAGTAACCTACATGAAAAAAAGTATGGAAGTTTCTTAGATCTACAAGTACCTGTAGATCTGCCACCCAATGGGTACCGTACTTGTCTTGGGTGGCAGAAAAGTTCCGCGTATAGCGTCCCTTTAAGAGGCCATATCTTCAGTTATGGTGCTCCAATTGTAATTTGGTCTTCACCATTGAATTTGTCTTGAAAAAACCTTTCAAGTGATGTATAATTTGTATTTAAAAAAAAAAAAAAAATCATGTAATATAGCTAAATACAGAGACCGAAGTTCTAGCGCGGTCTGTACAGGGGACTCAATGGCCATAATATGTTTATGTACTTAAGATCAGATAAAACGGGGGCATAATCGTGATATAGTCCCTAAATCCAAAATGGGGATTATTAGAATCACACCTACCAGAACGCATGAAAATCACTTCCTTTCTCCAGAACACAGTCCCCAACTCTCGCACAGCTCTGTAGCAAAATGATAACACACACAAATGAAACACACTGTATATAAACACTAGGGTTCTCTCCCTATTATATACTCGTGATACAGTCCCCACTCAATGGGAAATCAAGTTTGATTTTCACGGCGGTGGGGACAGTTTCAACAGTATAGTATACTCGTGATACAGTCCCCACGCTATGGGATACACAGTTCACTTTGTACGCAGTGGGGACAGTTTCAACAGTATAGTATACTCGTGATACAGTCCCCACGCTATGGGATACACAGTTCGTTTGGCACGCAGTGGGGATAGCTCCAACAGTATCATACTCGTGATACCGTCCCCTCACAACATAAAATCGTGCTCGTTCAACAAGGGGATGGGGACAGTTTCCCGATGCAATGTGACAAGGATAAAGCATTTTAGGGTATGGCTGCGGAAGTTGGGGGGGGGGGGCTTCAGCCCCTCCCTTTTTCCAAACATAAACGTGAAAATATGACCATAGGATTGTGATTTTATGTGCAGCTTCCCCCTTTTGCACCCACAAATGTAATGCACTTTACCCACGAATGTAATATTTTTTGATCGCCCACAGATGTAATCCTTCTAAACTAAAATCCTATAGAACTTCCTTCATATAGCACAAAAGTGCAAAGTCTTTTTTCCAGACCCGGTTAATTAAAAATTATAATGTAAGTCCAGTGTCTTTTTTCCAGACCCGGTTGTTTCCAAACTTATAATATAGGTTCAAAGTCTTTTTTTCCAGACCCGGTTAATTGTTGTTGTTGTTGTTGTTTTAGCTTATACGGCGCGTGTCATTCAGTAGTGAATATTTGCGCCAGCATAATTTGCGGTAATTTTATTTACAAATTTTTCTGTACTTAAATCAATTCAGTAAAAGTCAGGTACGGCGCTGCATTATTCGCGCAATTTTGGAGATTCACAACAGACTGTCATCACAAATCACTTAACCACTTACGATGTATTTTCTGGCCAAGCCCGGATCGGTACATTGATCAGGTTTCTCAGCTACTGCATGATGCGCATGCGTAGCCTTAGGCCCCCCCAATACCAGTCAAGGCTGTGTGATGTCTGTTGACGAAGTGATCTCCTTCAACCGAGTTTCAAAATAGCTCTATGTTAATATGTTAATACAAATGGTTAGGTTCGAGACAAAACAAACGTTCTGAGTCTTGTGCAGTTATAGTGCATTGGGTTAATTTTCACATCTCATAGTTTGTTCAATATATCAAATATTTACAAATTAATAAGATCATACGGAAGACATATATGTAATTCATTCATATCTAACACATTCATATCTAACACGTATATCATTATATATACACATATATATACATATATATACATATATATATATATATATACATATATATATACATACATACATATACATACACATACATATATCTTTTTTTCCCCAACATGGGTTTATAAGACTCAACAAACATATCAATATTCATATATGAATGGAACTAATACAACGTTCAATTATTTCAATTAACAATATGTTTAAAATGACTCGAATATACTATGTGAATCTTTGGGTCCTTCTTACGAAGGATACCAAAGCTTTTTGATGCGAGAACTCTGCTGAATTGAGAAGTCTCTTTATATCCAATTCGCTTTCATTTATTTCAAGTAAGAGCCTTTCCCTTTCTTGTGAGTATTATAATGTAAGCCCAAAGTCTTTTTTCCAGACCCGGTTGTTTAATTTATTAGTAGTATATATTCATTTTTATTTGAAAGATCTGGATGTAAGACTACGCTATATTTCCATGTTATTTAATATTAATAAGAGAGTGGGGATCTTTGTTACTTTTTGACTCTAAGAAATGATTTGTAAAACTGGGTCTGGAAAAAAAAGACTTTGAACCTATAATTTTTTAAACAACGGGTCTGGAAAAAAGACTTTGGGCTTACATTATAATTTATTAATCAACCGGGTCTGGAAAAAAAAGACTGAACCTATATTACAAGTTTGGAAACAACCGGGTCTGGAAAAAAAGACTTTGGACTTACATTATAATTTTTAATTAACTGGGTCTGGAAAAAAAGACTTTGAACCTATATTACAAGTTTGGAAACAACCGGGTCTGGAAAAAAAGACTTTGGACTTACATTATAATTTTTAATTAACCGGGTCTGGAAAAAAAGACTTTGAACCTATATTACAAGTTTGGAAACAATCGGGTCTGGAAAAAAGACTTTGGACTTACATTATTTTTAATTAACCGGGTCTGGAAAAAAAGACTGCACTTTTGTGCTATATGAAGGAAGTTCTATAGGATTTTAGTTTAGAAGGATTACATCTGTGGGCGATCAAAAAATATTACATTCGTGGGTAAAGTGCATTACATTTGTGGGTGCAAAAGGGGGAAGCTGCACATAAAATCACAATCCTATGGTCATATTTTCACGTTTATGTTTGGAAAAAGGGAGGGGCTGAAGCCCCCCCCCCAACTTCCGCAGCCATACCCTAAAATGCTTTATCCTTGTCACATTGCATCGGGAAACTGTCCCCATCCCCTTGTTGAACGAGCACGATTTTATGTTGTGAGGGGACGGTATCACGAGTATGATACTGTTGGAGCTATCCCCACTGCGTGCCAAACGAACTGTGTATCCCATAGCGTGGGGACTGTATCACGAGTATACTATACTGTTGAAACTGTCCCCACTGCGTACAAAGTGAACTGTGTATCCCATAGCGTGGGGACTGTATCACGAGTATACTATACTGTTGAAACTGTCCCCACTGCGTACAAAGTGAACTGTGTATCCCATAGAATGGGGACTGCATCACGAGTATACTATACTGTTGGAACTGTCCCCACTGCGTACAAAGTGAACTGTGTATCCCATAGCGTGGGGACTGTATCACGAGTATACTATACTGTTGAAACTGTCCCCACTGCGTACAAAGTGAACTGTGTATCCCATAGCGTGGGGACTGTATCACGAGTATAGCTATACTGTTGAAACTGTCCCCACTGCGTACAAAGTGAACTGTGTATCCCATAGCGTGGGGACTGTATCACGAGTATACTATACTGTTGAAACTGTCCCCACCGCCGTGAAAATCAAACTTGATTTCCCATTTAGTGGGGACTGTATCACGAGTATATAATAGGGAGAGAACCCTAGTGTTTATATACAGTGTGTTTCATCTGTGTGTGTTATCATTTTGATACAGAGCTGTGCGAGAGTTGGGGACTGTGTTCTGGAGAAAGGAAGTGATTTTCATGCGTTCTGGTAGGTGTGATTCTAATTATCCCCACTTTTGGATTTGGGGACTATATCACGATTATGCAAACGGGGAAGTGAATTTGCGCAACAGCCGAGGTAAGTCACTATTTGTGTTCCTTTTAACTTGATTTTTCTCCGTTTTGGGGCAATTAAGGCAAGAGCATTTAATTTGCATTTTGGTTGCGTTAATTTTCAAAAATTTTAATTTTATTCATTAAAGACAAAATTGAAGAGCCCCTACGGGGGATTTTGCATTGAAAGTCCCCTAATGGTGGCTGCACAATAGCGAGCCGTCTGTGTACGAGGAGAAATATTTTTAAAACTTTAAAAAATGTTAAAAAACTCCTCGAAACAGACGGCTGCCAGCTGTCTAGGCGTCCCAGGCGTCAGTGAGGAGTAAGCCTACGTAGAGTAGACGACTTTTACTCCCTAGGCTAAGTGCACGTACACGGACAAAAACAACAGTCTGCGCACATGACGTGAGATTGAGAGCCTGCTGCTGCCCGGCCTGGGAAACACAAACGTCTGCCTTGCCACGCTTGCCTTGCCACGCTTGCCTTGCCGTGCCGTGCAGAACGGCCGTCGGGAGGAGTCATACGAGAAGCCCTAACTGAACGGAGAGCGACACATCGTCATCGATTCACGACAGGCAATAATAACTCAATTCAATAAGACTTGTAGTTGTACCATTTCCTGACCTAACTTTGAAGCTCAAAATCCGGTCTTTTATCACTCCGAATAATTACTTAAATTGCAGCTGTGCATTACAGGGTTCAAATAAGGCGAATTATTGGTGCATACCTGTGATGATAGCAACTTTACCCGCAAGAGAAGTAGACGCCATGGATGCTGCCATTTTGGATTGCTGAAAAGTGCCTTAACCACGCCCCGGCCGGCCTGGCCACGCCCAGTCGAGTGATGGCCTATGGACGACTTGTAATAATGGGAAAACATGTCATGCTATTTTTTTTTCATTTTGGAGGTTCTGTTTTGTTTTAACTCCACTCGCTCACAGCCTTTCAGAAAATGCCCCCATTATCGCCATGGCCCCTCAATTTTGTGAACGAATGGTACACTTGCATGGTGCCTCGACTAAAAATAATTAAATGAGTCGAGGGACCTAGTTAGGAAAAGGAAAATCACTCATTCTTTTCAGTAGGGGCCCAAGTAGGGGTTAACGAAATAACTGACTCGGGGCAAATTTTTCGGAGGAAAATTTTGAAACCCCCAAAAAAGGTTTTCAATTTCAAAAGAGGGGGCACACCTCTGTTTTAATGTTTTTTATACAGACCCCCTGGGTCCGCCAGTGGATCGGCAGGGCACCACTTACTGCATCGATCATTATGACGATGGGCTGCTTATTTAAAGAATAGTTTACTCCGGGAGTTTACTATCATAAGACCTACTCCCGAGGCTCGCCCCCCCCCAAAAAAAAAAGTGGAGGTGACGGCTGGCAAGACCCTGTCCCCCCCCCTCCCCTAAACGGGCCCGCACCTTCCATTTTAGTTTACAGTGCAAACGGTTTAAACCCTTCTCTTGAGAAAAGTGGTCAAAATGCAAAAATCCTCGAATGCAGGGATTTTGGCAAATGGCAGCGCACCATGCCCCACAGCGGATGCAATCTTCGCCACTTGAATCTCGCACTATTTTTCTGCGATGTTTTCCAAAAGAAAACTTCGATCATGTTCATCTTTTCTTTTCTCTCTGCTTTATTTGTTCCTCTTCTTTCTTTTTTTTCCTGAGAAGCAGCCTGGTTAAACATTGTAAATATGATGACATATTCCAGGAGCGGATCCAGGATTTTCCAACAGGGGGCAAATTTTTCGGAGGAAAATTTGACAAACGGAAAAAAAGGATTTTCAACCAAAAATTAAGGATATTTCGTACCCGACATATTTTTAAGCGCAAAAAAGGGACTTCATTTTCAAAAGAGGGGGCACACCTCGGTTTCAATGACATTTTTATATTACAAATTTTAACTTTTCTTCTCAAAGGGATGGGGGGGGGGCTCCCCCAGATTTTCGCCTGATATATTCCAATTCAATTTCCATTTACCGTCTGATAAACCCAGCAGACAATCTAATCCTCCAATGTAATGATTTTCCAATAATTGCACAATTCCGGATAACACAAAATCACCAAGATGTAACAAAAAGTATAACTTGGCTATATAGCGCAAGCGATATTTGGATGACAGGGTAAAAAGTTTAGGATTGTCTCTTGAATTTCCTCCATGCAGGTGAGATGTATGATCATAATAACGAAATATTAAAAAAAATGATTGAATTGATAAATCTCAGAAAGGGTGATGTCCCGGATGTAATGTTTATTCCTAATGAGATAATGGAAGCAAGCTGATGAGTTCCTCATTGGCGGCAGAAACATCAAAATTTAGGGGGAGGGATAGGGGAACAAATTTTCACCCACATTTTTGTTTAGGGTGTATAGTCCCCACTAATACATTAAAGTTTTTTTTTCTTACAAATAAGACTAGATATCTAATAAGATTTTAAGTAATGATGCGAGCTGATTTTTTTTTACATTTTGACCTGAAAAAAATGGAGAGTTTGAACACGTTTTTAATAAACAGGGAATGTGAGCACAACGCGCTAGCGAAACCTTTATTTTTATATGACTTGATTTTTGGTTCATTTTTCAACTATTGCCATCCCCTTATTTCATATACATTTCCTTTTCTTCTTATCTTGCTCTAATATTTCTCTTCTCCTTCCTTTTCCCCTTCCCGCGGCAGGTGTGGTCCAGGGAGCATAGCCCTCACTGTTAGAAAAAATAAAAGAAGTTCCTGCAGCAGAGTCTCGAGAACACCTGTAATCTTACCGAATTGCGTAATAATCATTCTGTAAATTCATAAAACAAGAATTTTTCTGCAATTTAACAGAACAGGTCTGTTTAAAAAGGGGGAAAATGGTGTTTTATTCAAGGAAATTTGTAAGATTCCATACATCAAATACCAATTTCCTGTAAGATTACGCAATTCGGTAAGATTACAGGTGTTCTCGAGACTCTGCTGCAGGAACTTCTTCTATTTTTTCTAACAGTGAAGCTTAGCGTCTACAAAATTCTAATTTTTCTAGAGGGCATTTTGTGATAAGAATATTCATATGAAATCAATATCAGGGGCGGATCCAGCCTTCGCCAATAGGGGGGGGGGGGCCCGGATTTTTTTCAGCCATATTTTCCCCGATCGGCCGCTCAAATATGATTTTTGCCGGGATTTTTTGTTTCTTTGAACAGTTGAAGGGGTAGTCCTAATGGTCACTTTTTAGCTTTATTCTTATGAAACATAAATGTATAATACCATAACCCTTATTTATATAATGCGAGCGCGGAGCGCGAGCTAATTTTTTTTGGAAATCTTATGTACTTTTTCCTAAAATTTTGAACATTCTGGGAAACGTTTGTCTTCCTGAAAAAAAAAGATGTGTATGCAAGTTAATAATTACTACGAACGTAAAGAATGAGCAGAAATGAAGTGATGGAAAGGGTACTGTTAAATACTTGCTTGCAATTAGCCATGAAGACGTTACACATTTTTAAAAATCAAATAATGCGAGCGCGAGCCGAAATTTTTTGACATTTTTACCTAAGGAATGGAAATTCTTAGCACGTTTTGTTTAACAGAATAGGTATATAATTAAACATGCGAGCACGAAGCGTGAGCAAAAAATTTCGAGATTTAGACCTACTGAACAAGACATTCTATCATGAAAAGGATGAGTAAGTGGGGATCTTCCTTACATTAATAATGCGAGCGCAGAGCGCGAGCAGAAAATTTTTGTATACGTTTTGAACTGCTCGAAATTGTACCTGTTATGGACTGCTTGCATTTAGCCATGAAGACGTTACATATTTCAACATTCAAATATTGCGAGCGCGAAGCGCGAGCTGAAAAATTTTGACCTTTTTTACCTGAATAATGGAAATGCTAAGCACTTTTTGTAATCTTGGAAGGACTCTAAGTATATAAACTAAACTTTATTGATGCGAGCACGAAGCAGAAAAATTCTGGACACTCTATTCATGTTTTGTAAATCATGAAAAGGATAAGTTATTTATCCGCGAGCAGACACTTTTTGATATTGTGATCTGAAACTGGATATTGATTTAAATAGAGAACAATCTGCGTATCTGAATTAACGTGTGTTTTAGATTTCGACCTAGAATTTGGGTATTCTAAGTACCTTTCTTATCATGAAAATCAATAAAGCGAGCGCAAAGCGCGAGCTAAAAACATATGATATTCCGATCTAACAAAGGGTCAATTTAAGCTCTGTATTGCAAACACTTAATTTGTGGGAAAATTGTGAATCGTGATGGATGACAGTTAAAAAAGAGCTGATGTATTTTATTATTATTACTTTGAGTTTTTACATAGGACCGGTACATTCTATAAGCCAAGGGCATTATGTCATCATAAGAAAATGATGACTATCTTCCTATTTCTCTTCCTAAGCATGAGAGCGCGAAATCTGTTAATATTATGGCCTGAAAACTGGACATTTAAAGTACTTTTGTAATTATGCATAAAATGCATGATATCTATCAATGCGAGCGGAAATCGCGAGCCGAAATTTTTGATAAACTGTCATCAGAGTAGTTTGAGTTAGAATGCTAGCGTGCAGCGCTGGCTGATACGTTTTGACAATCTGACCTGAATAGGGAACTTTTTGAGAACTTTATGGAATACAGGAAAATAATAGGTACCTGACAAATCAAATTTTGCGAGTGCGCAGCGCAAGCAGAAAATGATAATATTCAGACCATAACACAGACATTTTTACAGAGCACTTTTTTAAAATCAATTTGTAAATCAAACAAAATAATGAAAGTTCAATTTCCCAGCTGAAATATGTTTTGTACATGGACTTCAAAGTTTGATATTTCAAGCTCCATATTGAGCAAGTTATGCAAATCCCCTAAAAGACAATAAGAGCGCGAAGCGCGAGCGAAAATTTTATATCCTAACAAATAGATTTTTCAAAAAATTATTTTCAAAGTCTTCCCCTCATGTTATTTTATTCAATCATGTTCCTCCTCTTATGTTTGCCTTTCTTCTTTTCTCCCCTCTTTTCCCTTCCTTTTCTTTTTTCCTTTCTTTTTCCCTTTTTTCTTTTTTTTGCTCCGCCAATAGGGGGGGGGGGGGGGCCGGCCCCTCGGCCCCCCTAGATCCGCCTATGAATATCCTAAAACATTGTCAAGTTAATCATAATTATTAGAAAAAAAACTATTGAAAGATATAAGATCTGGAAACATGCGGGAAAGGCGTTTTTTTTTGGGGGGGGTTGTTTATTTGTTTTTATAAATATATAATGGGAAATGAGGGGGCTTAGATAGAAAAAATGGCGGGGGATGCGAGCTAGCACAGAGGGTGAGCTTGAAAAGTTCCGCGCACTTTCAGATTCATATCTATTTCTATCAATATATTTGTGTTTCCAGTCTTTTTACTACTAATATTCGTCATATTCCGTAACATTGCGTTATACAGAGGCGTCGATCCTGGCGGGGGAGGGGGGGGGGGGAGGGCCGATCGCCCCATCAATGAAAATATTGGAAAACAAACATGCATAATATATGTTGACGTCGCTGGCAGTCCATTAGCGATTGATCTTATCAATCGTTACTCTTTGTAAGACGGGGCCCAGAAAAGCAAGAAACAAAGGGCCTTTTCACACGTGAATCTTCAATCATCATAATCGTGACTGTGATTAGCGTTCTTGATTCTAATCATGTTCCAGTTTGGTTTCACACGCGCCAAATATTCGTCAGTAGCCTTATTTTTCACTGGAACCATCATTCAATTACGATTTTTTTTACCGTGTGAAAGGGCGGGAAGAAATGTGAGATCAGAGCTGCTAATTCGGGAAAAGGGGAATGGGAATTTCTTAGCTCTATATGCCCTGTGCAATATACCTTTGTTGAATTTTATAATTATTAATATTTCACTATTTAATTTCACTTATCAAATTATGAATTCATGTTGATTTAGTAATCAGAATTGTTTGTACCAGCCTTCCAAGTGTATTTACAAGGAAGATTTTTTTAAAACAATAAACCGAAATGAATGAAACAAATCATTTTCCCCCAGTTCTTTTATTCTCTCTGTTTTATTTTCCATTTTTTTTGTTCTTGTTTTCCTATTCCCTTTACTTTCGTTCTTTTTCTTCCCGTTTACTTTCCTTTCTGTCATCTTCTTTGAATTCATTGTAGTTTCTCTGTTTTTTGTTCTTTTCCCTTTTTAAAACTTCCTTTCACCAATGAACAATGCGAAACTTTGTAATGTCAAACGTTATTCCTCCTCCCATTTGATAAAATTGTCAGGAATGAATTTTTCTTTTGCCTTAATTTCTATTTCAAAGTATCAAAATAATATATTTTACTCTTTTTCTTTCTTCTCCTTTATTGTTACTTTTTGTTTCTTTGTCGTCAGGGCCTGCTCCCCCCATTCGTTCTGTAGTTTTCAGTGTTTCTTTTTTTTTCTTTCTTTCTTTCTTTTTCTTTTTTTTCTTTCTTTCTTTCTTTTTTTCTCTGGTATTCTCTCTTTTTTCTTTCTTTAGTTTCTTCCTTTTTTCCTTTCTTTACTCTTTTTCTTTATTCATTTCTCCCTCTTATTTTAATTTTCTTCATATTTTTCCCTCCTTTTTATCTTTTCTCCCTGGATTAAAATCTGGATTATTTTCATAACTTCTTTTTTTTCACCATTTAACGAGTAAATTTAATGAGAAAATTATTTTTCTTCATTTTTCTGTCTTTACTTACTTTCTTTCTTCTTTCATTCCTTCTCCTTGTTTTCTATAGATTCCCTTTTATTTTCATTAATCTTATTTTTCATTTTTATCTTAATCTGTTCTCTCTCCTCTTTCTTCTTCCTCTCTTTTTGGTTTTCATTATTCTCTTTCTCTTCTTTCCTTCTCCTCCTCATACTCTTCTTCTTTCATTTCTCCCTCTTATTTCCCTTTCTTCCTATTTTCCCCTCCTTTTCATCTCCCAGGATTGAAATCTGAATTATTTTCTGAACTTCTGTTCTTTCACCATTTAACGAAAAAATTGAATTTTTTGCAACCGAGTTTTCTCACATCCACTTTTATAGGAAATATAATCCCTTCATTCCCTTTCCCTCACCATTTCCCCTTTGCATTTCTCCTCTTCACTTTTTCTGTTTGCTGTTATTCTTCTCCAAGTGTTTCTTGAAGTTTCTTTCTAATTTTATCTAATCTCTCCCTTTGTTGTGTTTTTTGTTCTGATTTTCATTTGACTTGAACTTCTTGCTATCTTCTACCCTGGTAAATATTGATAAATTTCACTGTAGGTTGCCCAGGTCATATTGAAGGGGAATCCAACCCAAATAAAAACTTGCTTTTAGAGGAAAAAGGAAAATCGGACAAGCCATAGGACAATATTGGACAAACAATAAGAAAGTTTTTAAAGTTGTGAATATTGGTAAATCCCTATACCATGGAGATTTCAAATTGGCAACAAATGTGATGTCAACGTGATGTAAGGCAAGGACTACTCTTCCATGACATACTCCAATACATAAAGTGACTAAAATAACATTATTTCAATGTTTTAATTCAGTTTTTTTAATCAATATCATATCTGTACATTTGGTATTCAACTTTTTTGCCTGAAGTCATTTTTTTCTGATTTTTTTTGAATTCCATGAAAGTTTCTTTAATTTCCCATATAGCAGAAAACTACAGGCTTTCTGTTAGGCATTATGTTAGTTGCAGATTTTCCAAGGGAGCTTTTGTTGCCAATGCAGGAATGGAGTAGAGGCCACTAGAGAAAATCTTCTCCCAAAGACATTTTACATGTGATTCGGCCCCAGGCCGGCAAAGAGTGGTCTCGAGGCCAGCCAGAGCAAAATGTCTTGGAACCTTCAAAACACGCACACTCAGAAATGAGCACAATACAAAGAAATACACTGAGAATTTCGACACATTAGAGGTTGTATTGCATAATGATTAATTTAATATTATAATCATGTACGACCACAGTAACTTGATACAATGGGAATTCAAGCGATAGTGAAGATAAAATACAGTGAAAACTAGATCCAACGCCGAAATACATAATCAATCATACTCACATATAAGGGAAATCTTGGTATTATAAAAAAAAATGAACATGGTTGCAAAATAACATATACAAGGCATAGCCTCATTTACAGTCAATTCATGATTTAATCAAAACTATGTAATAAACAGATGCTCATGAATCAGCTATTATCAGGTAATTTTTTCATCATTCATCCCTCTTATTTTCCAATGATTTGAAAATCAAGATGGATAATAGTGCATAAAAGGTGATTGTGATGAGTTGACCATACCACAAAACCTTTTCTACATGACCAAAAACGTCGAAGTCTAGTACAAAATATGACTTCATAATATAAAAGACAAAGAAATAATTTGTTTCATGATTTGTGTCGAGCTTAACAAGAAGGAAATCAACATATATTTACAGAGAAAATTCAACAATAGTTTGATAATTTTTGAAGAGAGAAAAATCAATTTAAGATGTGGCATTTGCGATCAAAATGACATCTTTATTAAAACACATTAATAAGCTATCAAACACCCAATCACCTTCTAAATGAACTTGCTCTGTTCTGAAATATTAATCATCCATTAATAAAATCTGGATGAAAAGGGGAAAACACCTTCCTTCCAAACGTCTTCTACAATGAATACTTTCTAAACAGCCATATATTTCTACACATAAAAAGCCTTTCTTCAAAATTGTTTGGGAAAATATTGAATTGACTTCCAAGTATGTTATTCTCATTCCATTTATTGTTATTTAAATAAATGTTAATTTTTGGCACCTCAATGTGGAGTTTTCAAATACTAATTCAGTTCGTTGAAAAAAGAGGGATAAATAAATACTATCACATTAATTCATCACAAATTTACAAGCTTTTGACCATTTACAAAGCCAAAATAGACATTGAATCTTTGTAAATTGTGACCAGATTTCTCTATCATTGTAAAATACTGCATAACTTTATATACATTGCCATGCAGAGTATTAATTCATTAATTATATATCTCTCACAAATTCTACATCTTAATTAAGTAGCAAATTGGAAGTGCACTTTTAAATCACAGGTGTCCATAAAAAAAATCAGAATTTTGTGTATCGTGGCCAAAAAAAAATTAGCAGAACTATAAGCATGAAAACCATTCAATGTCAAAATCAGTTGGTAACATCAAAATGACCAAGATAATTGTATTAAAAATATGTTGTTTCTTTAAATACTGGCTATACTCGAAGTGAATACTTACACTTTATGTTAATACATATTAATACTGAAATCCCCCCCCCATTAAAGAGAAGTGTATGCTTGCTATATTTCATAACAAATTTCGACCCCCCCATACGAGCCCATTGTTATGTCATTTTGTTTTACAATAAAGCAGAAAATAAGAAAGGTTGAAAATTATCACTAAAATTGATTTTTCTTCTTTTGAAGGAATATATACTGAGGAGTAACGGGTGAAAAAAATAAAGACACATCTTTAATGAAAGAAAAAACAATCCAAAACAATTAAGTTTGATGAAAACAGAAAATATATTTTTGTTATAAGCACACATTTTTGGATTCAACATAGAAGGGATAACCATTAGCACACAATCCCAAATACTACTGGAAAATGTGTATTATGAAATTAACAAAATCCAATCCATTCCTCCGTTTGTAAAGAAAATCTGTGCAAAACAAAATATAAAAATACATTCCTTTCTTTAGGAAAGGAATTATAGCTAGCACAAAAAAATAATTGTAGCTAGAAAAAAATGAACAGGAACAAATGAATAAATATCAAATTGACGGTTTATAAACTGAATTTAATGGCAATATTATGATTCGAAATGTGAAACAATCATAATTGATTGTATCAGCAATGAAGCAAAATAAAATCTAATAATATAATGATTCAAACATCTGAAAAAAAATGATTTCATTCAATTTTGAGAAGATGATTTTAGCATGAATTCACTATGACACAACCAACTAGATATATGTAAAAAAAAAGAACTATAATACAAGCTTTAGGCAGAAGGAAGATATCGATGGATCAAGAATATAATAATATGATGATGTATAAACTACATTGAAGACATGAACATAATGAAACATAATCATGAAATAAAATAAAGGAGGAAGCATAATGCAATCATACAACAATGTGTGGAATCCAGAAACATTCCAGTAGTACTTTACGTCATCGAAATTTACACAACTTTTGATACGAAGTGGGTAGAATGCATTGTATATTTCATACATAAAATAATCAGCCCTAATTAACAATATGAGTGGGAGTGTCGTGGTCTAGTGGTTAAGACTCTCGTCTTTCAATCTGAGGACGTGGGTTTGATTCGCAGCCATGGCGTGTTTTCCTTCAGCAAGAAATTTACCCACATTGAGCTGCACTTAACCCAGGTGAGGTAAATTGGGTACGGCAGGAAGTAATTCCTCAAAAAGCTGTGCACACCTGAATAGGTAGACTACATGAAGCAAAGCCAGGGTAATATAGGAGTGCCTTGAGCGCCTAACAAAGTGGATACGTGCGCTATATGAATCCTACATTATATGTAGGCCCAAGTTCTCCAGGTTAATCATTATTCATTTGATCCATGAACTACCTGGAGTCATTTTTTTAAATGCAGCCCCGTGCATAATATTCATGTCTAATTTCAACCCTACAAGGCATAGTGTACGAAACTGCATTGCAATTTTTTATTTCGTTTCTATGATTATACTAATTTATCCAAGAAATTAGAATTTTGCTTTGGATCCACTGATCGATCAAATATTTTTTTATCTTTAAAATTTTCACTCGCAGCCTGTGAGATTTCGGATGTCTCTAGAAAAAAAGTGGTCGAACCACTAGCCACTCATAATAATGAATGTTGATGGCACGTTTTATGAAAAGCACAGATTGCTTGTGCAGTGGACAGCAGCCAGGCCAAGGCAAATCGTTATACTCACGATGTCAAAGTCCACTTTACATATTCATAAGAACTGATAGGAACAAAGGGTTTATATTTCTTTAATAATAATCTTTAATTACAGCAGCTTCTGTATCACCAAGGGCCCGTAACACAAAGCATAGCAATCATTATAGGAGAATATCTTTACGATCAATCGCTAACCTTTGTGTTACCGCACCGGGAAGATTATTTAAGCATGCGGTGTAGCGACACAACTCAGCTTGTCTCTATATATGCACATAAATTCCTTGATAATAGCACCAGTTTAACATCTACACAAAACTCATGTCAAATTGAGTCCCTCATTCCCTGCAATGTATAATTTGTCTTTGGTCCTAATAAACCATCTACAAGAAACTAACTCCAAAATAAACAAAAAGACTCGACAAAACCGAAAAGATTATCTTGAACATAAACACAATTGCATGATGGGAAAAGACGACATAAAACTGCAGCATGCATAGATCAAACAATAAGCCGGGGAAAGTTATTTCTCGAAAATGGCGATTATTGATAAAATCCTTTGTATATCGTGTCTAAAAAATCTGTTTTGTTACTTGCCGCCATAAATAGCTAACATCCCCTGGAAATGAGACTTTTTCCTTTGATAAAAATCACGTCACATTCATATTATCATGAATCAGGGAAATTGATCTAACAGATATCAACTGAAGTCAAGTCATATGATACAATCACATACCAGAAAAAAGGTTTGGACACGTCCTCATAAACGTGAGGAATTCATAGGATGGAGAAAGGGGAGCAACAATCCCCCCCCTCCGCTCCCTCTCACTGGCAATGCACACTGCACTGTCTCTATATATATATATAGAATGGATTATGCAAATTATGTTCATCATGGAAGACCCCTCATTGGTTGAATTTGTAATGATTTGAACGGAGAGAAGCGTGTGATTGGCTATGCCTCGCTTTCCTTATCGCTCTGTTCCTCGTCCGTCATGACGGTGACGAGGGTCCCGACCGCCTTGCCGATGTTATCCGCCATGTGGAGAAGACTACCTACACTGTTTTGGCCAGCTGGGGATGGAAACAAAGATGACAAAAAGAGAAAGCAGAGAATTAAAGATAACAAATGTAGTTGCAGTGGACACTGATATCATGAGAAAGTTTGTAATCTACACTACAAATCAGACGCATCTAAGAATGAATCGACAATGGTACGCCAGGCTTCGCGATCTGACATGAGAGTTGGTAAATCATGTAGCAAATTATTACTATCCCTACATATGCAATCAACAAAATATAAAGTCTTTGTCCTCTGGTTTTATGAGGGAGGCCAAACAAGTACATCAGAAATAACTTCCTTATCACCATAGAGACAGTGACCAGCAAATCTCATACTACATTTGGTGGAGATACATGTAAGTGGAAGATCTCCATAAATTTCATATTTGTTTTTTTTTATCTCTCCAACCAATATTTATCTCTCCAACCAATATTAAAAGTATATGTGCCATCTACCAGTAATCTGCCATCTACTAGTAGTCTATCTTTTAATGACTTCTTGATTATCCATCAAGTCTGTAAAACCAAGGTTTACTGTCGCCATATCAATGTAGATCTATATCTGGTTACAGTTACATAAAATAAACTTTAGAAAATCCTGAAATCTAGAAAACGATCACCCTGAAGATCGCCAACACAAATAACCACATGTGGGACAGTCTATTATCATTACTTGGAAAAAGAAATTCAAAAATTACATACATCACCAGTAACTCTGCCAAAGATAAATATTTTGGAACAAAAATCATTTTGACTTAGGAGTAGTTTGAATTAGAAGAGGTACATAACATATGTCTTGAATAATCCGGGCCCCGTTGTATAAAAGTTGCTATCATGGCAACTTAACCATCCAATGATTGGAATCCTTGATTTTGATTGGCTGTTGATCAGCGTTACCATGGAAGTTACCACTGGATGGCAAAGTAACTGTAATAGTAACTTTTATGCAACGGGGCTCAGGTCTAAACAATTGCTTTGGCTTTATTAAGCAATTATTCAACTTACAGAAGATCGACTCACAAGTAGGCAGATTTACCTGTATTTCAAACATGCGGTCATTTTGTATAAAGATTCCCTTTTAATTTGTCTATTTTAAAAGCAAATCTATAACCCTCCTGCCTCACCACTTCCATTCTTGGTCCCGTCAGGAAAGTTATTGAGTTCTTGAATGACTTTGTCAAGGTCAACCTTTCCCTTGGCTGGGACCCCGTTAGCTGCCCCGCCCTGGTGGAGGTGATGATGATGGTGGTGGTGGTCCCTACCGTTGGGTTGGTGCTCCCTTGGGGTGGGGTCATCTTTCAGGTGGGGTGGGGTGTGAGGAGACGGGTGACTGTTCTGCTCCTCGGCTGAGAGAGAAACGGAGAGAGATGATATGTCAGTAGATTCACTAAAGATTAGTAATTACAAAGTACTACTAAGTAATTACTGGGAGTACAACATGTAATTTGGCTCGCTGAATGCATGACTTCTTGGCTGCTATTCGAATCCAGAGATTTCTAAACTTACAATTAAAAAAAGACAGAATGTACTGAATGCTGCTTATGTGTAAATGCCTTGGATTATTATCATCATCATTCTTATCATCATCATCAACACCACCACCACCACCATCATCATCATTATCATCATCACCATCACCATCATCATCATCACCATCACCACCATCATTATTGCCATCATCATCCTTATCACTATTAATAATAATCACAATAAGCATTACCATTACCATTGATATTATCATTATTATAATCACAATTATTATCCTTATTATTATCATCATTATTATTATCATTATTATTAACATTAATATCAATTATTTTCATATTCATCATTTCAACAGAATGAATGATTCCCATTTAGCATGAAATAACCTTGAAACATTCCATAAAGCTCATAGATCGATTTTATATAGGGCAGTGAAAATTCTCCAAGAATATTTTACTCTAACATATTAATATACTCTTTTGCTCTCACCTGCCATATCACTATCATAGTCACTTGTACCGCCATTCGTTCTGGCTTCTACGGCAACAGGATGGTGTATTCTGATTGGTTTAGAGGCGGAGCTTATGGAAGAGGTTGGCGAGACTGCGGGTGTGGTCTTCGACGAGGACACTTGGGATGCGCTTTTGTCTTGCGGCTGAAAGAAATGGAGAGACATAAGATGCTTAGTAAGAAATCAATTTTTGAATACTTATGCAAGTGATGATTGATGATTATCACCCGTATCAGACATCTGAGCTGGTCATTTACAAAACCGTATTGCCCTACATTTTCTGAATATCGGGAAGGGTAGGTATATTGTTTGTATTTTCCTCGGTCTCAGTGCGCGTATTTACTTTGCATGCAGAGACGAAGCAAAATATACCTTTGTATTTTCCCTGGTCTCACATCCGGGAATTTGTGGATGCGTATAAAGAGATACGCTTCATAAGGATCCGCCCACCAACAATATACGTCATAATAAAGACAACGCTGAATCCGAGCGCTTGCAAGTACGTCATAATGGTAAAGTGCAGAGCCTAGACCGATATTAACATGACACAATAGAACTCTATTTTTAAAAGAAATATCCCCATTATCATGATTTTTGCTCTAGATATCTGATTTGGATGATAATAAAAATATTGACTGGCTCTTCTTTCGGGGAACATCAAATATATTGCCCTTAAATGACCCATATTGCCCTCGTCTAAAGACTCGGGCCAATATGATTCATTTGCTGGCAATGTATTTGATGTTCCCCTCAAGGCCAGTCAATATTATATAATTATCACATTGGAAAAAGACATGACAAATAGCTGGAATGTCATAATATCTCAGTAATTGCACAATTTCTTGCAGAATCCCTTCGCACATATTCCTCATTCATACATATGACAACTGGGTGGTCACTTCACTGGATTCTGGACAAACTCATTTTGGAAAGGTACCAAAATTGGCATTCATCTTTATTCTCCATCATACCTGTTCTAATAACTGTCTCAGCCTTTGTAGCTGAGCTTCGAGCTGACGGTTATGATCTTCCAATATTTGCATCCTTGCTTCTAGCCTCCCCTTGTGTTGCCGTAGCAACTTGGCTTCGGCGACGAGCTCCGCATCCCTGCCCGGTGACCTCCCGGATGACCTCTCGTCGCCCGACGACGCCGCTAGCTCTGCCGCCCTCTTCACGTCTTCCGTTCTTAGAGCTTTCAGCGTTTCAAGCTCTGATAATAACGTTCTGGACAGGAAGAATAAAAAAGGAGTTAAAAGCAGTCAATAACTTACATTAAAGCTTTTATGATAATGATTGGGAAGATGCTGGATGTGCTTAATATCCAATGATGTCATTACTATGAATTTTCTAAATTGATGACGATTTTGATGACGATGCACATAATGATGAAGATGATATTGATGATGGAGATGAAGATGATGATGTGGGGTTGATGATGATGGTGGTGATGATGATAATGATGATGGTGATAATAATGGTGATGATAATTATGGTGATGATGATGGTGATGATGATGGTGATGATGATGGTGGTGATGTTGATAATGATGGTGATGATGGTGGTGATGATGATGGCGGTGATGATGATGATGGTGATGATGGTGATGATGATGGTGGTGATGATGATGATAAGGATAATGATGGTGATGATAATTGTGGGGATGATAACTTGAGGTGGTAACTTGAGCTTGCAGTTAAAATAGAATATTCAGAAACAACAACCCACCTGTTTTCATCTTCCAGTTCATTAATTTGGGACTCTAAGTCGGGTCTATGTTCAGCATCGATGGATACCACAAT
Source organism: Lytechinus variegatus (assembly GCF_018143015.1). Taxonomy (NCBI): domain Eukaryota; kingdom Metazoa; phylum Echinodermata; class Echinoidea; order Temnopleuroida; family Toxopneustidae; genus Lytechinus; species Lytechinus variegatus. The sequence goes on from NC_054743.1 coordinate 62,908,310, forward strand.
CTGGGCTGGACTATTAGGCTGCAAAGAACAATCAACAATGAAAAGAAATTATCAATAAGAGATCTATTAACTCCATATTTAGTAATAACTATCATTTCTACCACATTATCTAGCTTCTGCAATTATTCCAAGGTGTTACAGAGATTAGAAGAATGTAACGAGGCACAACAAAATGAACTCCTTCATGCTGAGTGTTGAATGTAGACAACGCTACAATGTTCAGCAAGCCCAGAGAAACACAAACTCTATTGAATGAAACATTTCATCACCTGACTTCACAATTAAATTTCTAAAACATGGCAGAACTTGAACACTTTAAATATGATCATTTTCTGGTGGGGTTTACTCACTTTTGAGCACCATTGTATGTGCTTTCAAAGGAAGAATCAGGAGAATGAAAAAGGCATGTCTGAGTAGGAAATTGGTTACATAAATGACTATTTATTTTAAGCTACTTGCATCTGATTGGTTGAGAGCAGTCAGTGATAGTCAGTAATTGTCAGTGAAAACCACCTAATTTTGGTTTTCGTGAAATGTTTCCCCAAGTATAATGAAAAACACTAAGATGGGAACTAGGGCGAAAGAGGGTGTATATTTTTAAGTCATGGCGAAACAAACCTACATTTGTATGGATAATAAACAAGTGGAATGCCTCTGGCCGTCTCACCTGCATCACGCGGTTCAATATAGCAGCAGTGCTGACTTTGAATACTACTCTAACTCGCACAAGATGTTCAGTGATACATGGTTACTCTTATGTCCACTTGTTATGAACTAGACCAATAAACTTACAGAGATATGATGGTTATTCAACAAAAAACCCCAACATGGCCAAAGTTCATTAACCTTACATGACCTTTGACCTTGATCATGTGACCTGAAGCTCGAACAGGATGTTCAGTGATACTTGATTACTCTTATGTACAAGTTTCATGAATCAGATCCATAAACTTTCAAAGTTATGATGGTAATTCAACAGATACACCCAATTCGGCCAAAGTTCATTGACCTTTGACCTTGGTCATGTGACCTGAAACGCGCACAGGATGTTCAGTGATACTTGATTACTCTAATGTCCAAGTTTAATGAACTAGACCAATAAACTTTCAAAGTTATGATGGTAATTCAACAGATAACCCCGATTTGGCCAAAGTTCATTGACCCTAAATGACCTTTGACCTTGGTCATGTGACGTGAACCTCATGTAGGATGTTCAGTGATACTTGATTAACCTTATGTCCAAGTTTCATGAACTAGGTCCATATATTTACTAAGTTATGATGACATTTCAAAAACTTAACCTCGGGTTAAGATTTCGATGTTGATTCCTCCAACATGGTCTAAGTTCATTGACAATAAATGACCTTTGACCTTGGTCATGTGACATGAAACTCTAATAGGATGTTCAGTAATACTTGATTAACCTTATGGCCAAGTTTTATTAACCAGGTCCATATACTTTCTAAGTTATGACGTCATTTCAAAAACTTAACCTCAGGTTAAGATTTGATGTTGATGCCGCCGCCGCCGTCGGAAAAGCGGCGCCTATAGTCTCACTTTGCTTCGCAGGTGAGACAACAATGATCCATGGGGAGGGGCGTCTGGTGCACCCCTTCATTGACTCTTTGACCCACATCGGTAAATAAAGATACCCAGGAGTATGTAGTACCCCCTCTTGGAAGTGAGGATAACATGAAGTCAATTTTTTATAGTGTTATCTAGTTTGCCAACTGACTTTCAATTATTTTGGGGCAAGAGAGAGACAGAATCCATGGCCCCATAGCGATTGATTATGGAGCTAATTTCTATAATTAATTGCATTGATTATTGTGTATGATCAATCGTAAAGGTCAGCCAAATGATCGATTGCTAAGCTTTATGATACCGGGCCCTGGATCTGCCTCTGGATAAGTCAAATAAATATATAATTTTATGGGATGAAAATAAAAACTTACCACTGTAGAAACATCGCCACCAAGGCTATGACAGTAGTGGGCTATCAACTGATGCTCATCCTCGCTATTAAGACAATAGTTAGAAATAATGAGAAACAAAATGAATATGAAAAGAAACTCAAAATATCACTGAACGTGACTAACAGTCCAACCCTAGCATGACAGCCTCATTTGAGGAACTTGTTTGAAAATAAAAATTATTTCCAATCTCATTGCTAGGATAATGCAGTACCTGACACATCAAACCATTGTCTTGCATATTTTCACTTGAAAACCAATGTGTATCAAGTCTCGTGAGCAATGGGCAAAAAACTGAGGAGGTAGCTCACTTCACAAACTATTTCTCTGATTAATTGCCATAACTTGGCTACATCAGCAGGTGTAACATTATTTTACACGATAAGTTGTTAGTGGTATCTATCCATATTTTATATCAATGTTCTTTCATAAGTTGTTTCTTTAATTTCTCTCTTTTCAATTCTTTTTCCATAATAAATTTTGTATTATCGAGAAAGACAGAAAACTGAGATACTCACAGGTCGGTAGGTACAGAGTTTAACGTTCCTTGGCTTTCGACCTCTGCTAACCTGTATGTACGGAAAGAAGAACAAAAATATTAAACAAGATGTCATTTTACTATAAACACACACAGGTGAATGTTACTCTGAAGGCACAGACCCTGATCAAAATCTTGATCAACAAGTGGGTTTGGAGACAAGTGTAGCATGAATACAACCCATTGTATCGAAAGAGGCCTCGAATGCAGAAGTCTCAACCATGGCCTTTAGGGCTGCAAAATACAGATTGCTTTTCTCAATTGAAAGGGTTCGAATAGCAAACCCAACAGGCTAAATCACATGAACATCCCTCATAATATTACTCATTTCGCAAGTGTTATTGCTCAAGTTTGAATAATTTACTTATCTTACTTTCAAATATCTCAAATTTTCATCCAAGCATTCTGTAACCCCCCCCCATTTGCAGAAATTGGGTTGAAAAGGGGGCATACTAGCACAGAGATGCAAAACACTGTCCTACCCACCAATGCACACATGTACAAAAACAAATGGTGGTTGCTAAACAGTATGGATCATGCCTTGTCTAACATAGCGACAATGTCTCTTACATACCTGTTAGCATAGAGCTCCAGCCTTGTATGTGTATCCTGATTGGCCATGTGTTGGGGAGTTGTGATGGGACTAAAAGGAGACAAAAAGAATATTTCTGTTAACTTTTTTGTTTTTCAGCAACAAGACCCACAAATAAAGACATCGGTCCAAATTTACAAGGTTGGTTTGGAATCAGTGGGTTGAAAACTTAGACGGAATTCAAGCATTTATTATGCATATGCCGTTCAACAGTGAATGTGGCTATCATTACAGGGGGCTAAATACATTAAAGATACAGCATTATGAGAAAACTTTTAAAGCAAATTAATAAACATTAACAGTAGACATGCTAACTAAAAACTGGGTTTTCATTAAATTATCATAATTCTGATGGTGAGAACAAGAAATCTTTGATGGATTTTCCTCAATCCTTCACTAATATTTTATTTTCTAAGCTATTTTCACAATAAACTTTTTGTTAGGGTGAACTTCCCCTTTAAGAAAATGAATTAACATAAACAGTGAATTCACTGACTCAAAACAGCGGTCTTTTTATTCAATCTTTTCCATTAAAAAAAAAAGAAATAAATGAAGTGAAAGGAATAAAACTATTTTAAAATATCATTTTGATGGTGAGAATGTTAACTTACGATTCTAAGTCATCGCCTTCTAGAACTGACTGGACAGGGAGATAACCCACACGGGGGTGTTTTCGGTAGTACCGCTTCGATTTGAACTTGTTCCGAACCACTTTGGCAAAGTCTCTCACGTCTTCACCCGAGGTCGTCTGTTTGAGAACAAAGGTTTGGATTAATTCATATTCAATAACAGGAAACAAAGGTTTGGATTAATTCATATTCAATAACAGGTAACTCTGCCTAACTAAATTTGACATACCGTAAGTGGAATAATTGCATAAGTAGAAGCAATTTTTTAGACCAGGGGGGTGTTTCACAAAGATTTAAGAATGACTTAGGTCGCACTTAGATGCCGACTCATACATGATATGCAACGCACGATCTTATTGATCAATACGCAGTAGTTCGCGTCCTCTGGGCACGATCTAACCAATATTGTCATGCCTTTTAAACCACACGCAACTAGACATTTCAGTGCGACTCTAAGTCATACTTAAATATTTGTGAAACATCCCCCTGATCATTGAAAACATCTGTTATATACCTCTTTTAAGTCTAATTTTGCCTAAGTTAAACAAATTTCTTTGGTCCTAAGAGATTCGAATTAGGCAGAATGACTTGTGTATCCGTTGAGAAATCACTCAAATAGTAAAGCAGTGGGGAAAAAAATACACTGGAAAGTTTGTTCTCCTCCCCCTCCCTCCTCTTCTATTCCCCATCTTTAACCCCCCCCTACTCTACCTCTATCCTTCTTTTTGCCCCCCCCCCCTCTTCCTCCTCCCTCCTCCATATCAATACTCACTGTTGTACAGTATTCCTGCATGGGATGTGAGAGTTTATGTGTCTTTGCTTTCCTACCAGAGAAAAAACAGCTCTGCAAACAGAAAAGAAACGGAGTATTGTGTCAATTATTAGTCTACATTGTACGTAAACAAAAGTCAATTTCCAAGGGACAGAGACCGACAGATATCCATATGCAAATTCAAATCATTGATTTCAACAAAGTCATATAAAATAACAAAATACATACAGTAATGAATCCAACTCGTGATATTTTTGTTTTCTAACAGGCTTAGGCTTGCCTTATAACAAATACATGTAGATGCACAAGCAGTTTTCATTCATAACAATAATCACAAAAGGGTTAATCCATGTTAAAGATTACACAAGATCTTTAGTACCTATGAAGTAAAATATTGTTGCTCAGTAAATGAGTGGTAGAACTCTCAAAAATATATATATGTGCATATAACCCATATTCTTAGGCCATCGTTGCCAATTTTGGTGACTATTTTCTATTAAAAAAAGAACCATCCTTGAATAACAGATAAGGATTCAATCATAATGGATGCAATTTGAATAATCTTTGCCCCTTTTTTAATGTATTTCATATGATTTTTAGAGTGCTGCATTCAATTATCAAACCAAAAGCGCACATTGCGGGAGCATTTCATGAAACAATAGTCAGTGATTTTCAATGACTATTTGTTATAGGCTACTGAAATCCTTGCATCTGATTGGCTGAGCACAAGCAATCTCATCAGTTCGAACAAACGAAAACTCACCTGACAAAGGTCAAAGTTGAAGCATTTGAGGCAGCGATACCTGAGGCCCACGATGGGACACTCTTTGCATATGTTACACTTGGCTTGGTGCTTGGCCGTCTCCGACGCGGCCACCCGATGCAAGACCGGCATCCAGACCATCGACTGGGGTTCCAACTTCATCCAGGCCAGGAACTGGGCTGGTTCGATCAGAGGTTTGCTTCCGGTCTAGATCAAGGGAAAGGGGAAAGAGGGTAGCAATTTGTAGGGAAAATGATACAACAATGACCAAGCTCAAAATAACAAGTGTTTGCAACCACATATAAATACATAAAGTTTTTTGCAACAAACACAGACGCTTTCTGGAACATTGAGAATCTATTGAAAATGTCCGTCAAATCACAATGAATAGCTTAAAGGTCATTGTCCAAAATTGGTGAGCCAGAACAGGTTGTTCCAAAATTCAGAGCTGACGAAAAATTGCAAATATGTCCTGTCAAGAATCCAGGACGACACTGCTATTTTGGTTCACTAAGTTTTGACAAAGACTGGTTTGTCATGAAGGGCTAACCCTATGGAATAAATTCTCAATTCTCCAGAAAGCATCTGCTTAGCGGTTACAAAAAATTGTACATTTGGCTACGATTTCAAACTAATTATGCATTTGATCCAAAATTAAGGCTTGCAATCATCCAATATTGTTACATTAGTTTTCTTTGATTTCTTTTTTTTGTTAATTTGAACCTCAAAAAAAAGATACTTTTCACTCACATTTTCAGAAAATGAGCGAATTGAGGTTTGTTCCAAAATCGGATCGTGGACCAGTCGCAAGGTATGGGGTTGCCGTAATCTAAGGAAATAATATGAGAGAATCCCTGGCCTCTTACCATGTTGAAGCAGCTCCTGACGCTGGGTTCAATATTGCTTCCTCCAAACGACGCGACCTCCCCGAGCTGCCTTGGGATCTGGACGCAGTCGTGCAAGAGGAGACCAAGCCCTCTCTGATCTATCATGCCGTTCTTGTCCGCCACGAAACGGCAGATGAAACGGTACTTGTCCTCGAGGTGAGCGTTGCAGAGCATGACGACACCAACCTTGAAGGCTAAAACTCGTATCCTCCCACTCCTTACCCTGCAAAATATCATGGAAAATGAACATCAATATTAACCCTTTTGACTACTGAAGTGTGAAGTGCCCATAGGCTTAATACACGGACTGTCCATTTCCAGTAGGCAATGGGTTGAGAGGTTATGGTAAGTAAAATTTGGAATCAAATTTAACAGCACTATTATGGACAAAGTCTGCAATACCAGTTAAAAGCTACTGAAATCCTTCAACCCGATTGATTAATAGTAAATTTGTTATAGAAATTGAGCATTTGTTACTATAACAAGTCTTCATGAAAAGGAGGTGATTTCATAAATGCGTTCGCTAAATTAAGCATGATTTTACATACAACTGGTGAAACTATCTTGTGCTAAATGCAATATTTTTCTTCTTAAATCTAACCAAATGGTACTTGGCTTTCTTAAATTATAATTCTTATCAAATCTTAACACATAACTGCATTCAACTGCTTATTAACAATAATTTGAATCAAAATATGATCAGATTTCAACAATAGCTGATGAAAAATAGAAATTATTGATTAAAAAATATATCAATAATCTGAGTTAGCCCCCATAATTAGCTAAACTTAATGTACTTACATGTCATAGACATCAAGTAACCAATATTGGCTTATCTACATGAACTTACATGTACATTCCATAGACATTAAGTAACAGAGATTAGCTAATCTACTTACATTTCATAGACATTGAAAAAAAAAAACTAATCTACTAAAGTGTTATAGACATTGAGTGATAGAGATTAGATAATCTACTTACGTGTCATAGACATTGAGTAACCAATTGAGGCACATATCAACACACTGAGGTACGTTAACCATCCCTGGGTGATCCATTGCTAGGTTCTCGTAAACCGTCGCTAGGCAGGTGATGATCTCTGTTACATCGAGGGTTCGGTCGTTGCCGGATACCAGCTCGTGTTGGGTGAAGATAGAGTCGGCACTCGCAAGATTTAGGAGGTATACTGCAAGGTTAAGAGGTCAAAGGTCATTAAAGTCATGTCAAATCATTCCATAGCCTTTTTCAGGCAACTTTTATGTTTTCACCAAATTCATGGTGCAGCAATTTGACGTTAAAGTCTGACATCATATTGATCAAAAACTCAAACAATCATGTAGATTAAACAGTTACTGTCAATGTTGTGCTGAATGCAGCAAAGCATAAAGACTAACGCCCTCCCCCCCATACAAAAAAATAAAAATGGGTGGAAAATCAGATCTATTTGCCAAGGCATCTGTACGTTCAGAGACGACAATTTACTTCTATGGAAAATGTGTACTCTAATATGAATATATGAATTTACATTTACTTACAGCACAATGATTTTTGTAGCCTTCTTAGCTTCATGCCTGTCCTGTACGCTGAGAACTTGACAGCATTGAGGTCTGAGAGCGAGTGAAAGAGTTCCGTCATACGGGGGTGATCCCAGTGGGTAGTCTCTGTAGCATGGCTGTTAGTTGACAAACAAGAAGTGAAAAATTGTCAAAATCCTAGGAATAAAATTCATATTTATACTTAAAAAGGTCAAGTCATATCGAACTACAAGTTGAGATGAATAAATAGAAAAAGACTTAAAAAAGTATATTGCTGAAAATGTCATTAAAAAATGGATGAATTTTTTTTTCTTTTATCATTAATGTTTTTATTCATTCATTCATTTATATATTTATTTATTGATCTATTTATTTATGAATTAAATCCTTTGACTTACTTTTTTTTATCATAAAGTTTCACTTAATGGTGATATGCAAACGAGAGTCGATGTCACACATGAATTACTTATGTAAAAAGGTGTATAAAAAAGATGAATGTCAAAACATAAGCAATCATAGTTGCATACTCACTTGATAAAATATGGCACCTTATTTGCTGCTACTGCCCTTTCCCATGGATGTTGCACAGAAGCTGTAAAACAATTTTTTTTAAAAGGGTCATAAAAATCAATCATTTATTCATTCATTCTTCAATCTCACACAATTCTCTTTTTATATCATAAATTCATACAAAATCAATCGTTCTTTTACAGGACAAGTCCATCCCAACAAAAACTTGATTTGAATAAAAAGAGAAAAATTCAGCAAGCATAACACTAAAAATTTCATCAAAATCGGATGTAAAGTAAGAAAGTTATGGAATTTTGAAGTTTCGCTTCATTTCACAAAACAGTTATATGCACATCTCGGTCAGTATGCAAATGAGGAACTGATGACATCACTCATTCACTATTTCTTTTGTATCCTATTATATGAAATATGAAATATTTTTATTTTCTTGTCATTGTCATGTGAAATGAAGTTTCATTCCTCCCTGAACACATGGAATTCCATTATTTTAACACTTTGTGCTTCAGGCAAGGAGGTCCTAATCATCAAATTCGTAAATTGAAATATTGTATAATTCAACAATAAAAAAACAACAAAAGAAATAGTGTGTGAGTGACATCATAGACTCTCTCATTTGGATGTAACTGGCTCGTTCATATAACTATTTTGTTAAAAATAAACGAAACTTTGAAATGTCATAACTTTCTTGTTTTACATCCGATTTTGATGAAATTTTCAACATTGTGCTTGTCTGATTTTTCTCTATTTATTCAAATCAACATTTTTCTGAGGTGGACTTTGCCTTTAATAATATACACATGATAAATGTTTATTTACAGAAGAATGCAGAAGTCCCTAAAATCAGTAAGTAGTGACAGGACACGCCTGTGGACTCATGTACAATACCATAAAAGGAATAGGGGCTGGTAGAAGAAAGAGTAGAAGAGAGGGGATCAACATTATAATCGATCTTATGACTTTTCCCATAAAAAGAGGCTGCAACCTTTACAATTTGCCAGATTAAACATAACAAATAATACTGATTTTTTTCATACTGTCAACCAGTTTGATAAATCTAAGGTTAAACATCTGCCATCTGGGACCCATTTCATGAAGAGCACAACTATTGCAACTTTGACATTATGGTAACTACATGGTAACAGGGCTCAGCAGCCAATCACAATCAAGGTTTCCATTGTAGTTACAATATTTGCACAGCTACCATAGTTGGAAGTCATCATGAAACGATCCCTGGACCATCCTCACATACCTCTGAGGAAGTGTTGCGATTGCGGCCCAAAGTCTCTAAGAGCCTCGTTGAGTAGCCTCGCCCTCTCGTCGATGGCCAGCTGCAAGGTTTTCCATCTTCGAACAATGTCCTCAAGCCTTCCCTGGTTAACGGTACTGAGACTGACCTGCTGTGCAGGAAAGTGGCCAGCCATCTGGGTCACCTTCTCCAAGTCATCGTGGATTGGACTGTAGTAATCCTGGAAGCTCTGGAGATAGGAACGAGGAGGTGGGATGTTTAGGAGAGAATCAGATAATCTCTCTTTCATATTGAAAAGAATCAATTCTTTCAAAACAATCATTCCACATTTTTAGTTGCGATTGGATTCTTTTACAAAATATGAAGAGAATAATAAATCTGCTAATCATCAGAAGATTAAAAATAAGAAGACAGAGGGCGAGAATGAGAATAAAAAGAGGAAGAGCAAGATGAGGAGAAAAAGAAGAGAAGAATATTAAGAGGCAGAAGAGGAAGAAAAAAAAAGGAGGAGAAGAAGAAGAAGAAGGACAAGGAGAAGAAAAGAAGAAGGAAAAGGCAGAGGAAAGAAGAAGATGGAAAAGACGAAGAAGAAGAAAAAAGACGATGAGTAGCAGGAGGAGTAAGAAGGAGAAGAAAATGAGACATACCTTAAGTTCAGCTAGATGCTGCGGTAGGCTATCGATGATAAGGTCACCCACTGGTAGCCATCTTGATCTCGTAGCTTCAGCCTCATGAAGACGACCACTAAGCTTGTCCATGGCTTGATGCAGGGCTAACATTTTCTGAGATTATAAGGAAAAAGATAACATGATAATTAGAAGATGACAAATAAAAAGACAAAAGGCAAACAATGAAAAGGAAAATGAGAATAAAAACTAGAATTTAATTCGTCATGCGGACGAATTAGGTGGTCTGTCTTTATACTCGCAATCATGATCACTATTACCATGTTCATGCATGTCAATATGATCTTCATGATGACAACGGAATGCTCATTATGGATGGAATACTTGTGAAAGACGGGAGATGATAAAGCTCTGTGAAAAGGGTCTCTTTGATGTATGACAGTGTATGTTATATGAAAAAAGCAATTATAATCTGTTTTATCTTGCTAAATTTAAACTTTTATGCCTTTTAATTATCATAAAGGATCATGTAAGAGGTGGCAAAAAGAAAAAAAAATTGAAAAAAAAAAATCATCTTGTTCACCCCAGGACTCGAACCTCCGCCCTCGAGAAAGCAAGTCAAATGCGTTATCCATTGAGCTACGATATTCCCCATAGAGATTACACGTAAGCAATTCTGAGAATTACAATACCAATTTTGCAAGTGAAAAACGGGCATGATCCCGGCATCTGATCAAAAAATGGAGGGCACATTCCGAAAGCGTAGGATCTCAGCTACTACATGGTAAAAGCTCAGGGAAAACCGACAAGAAAAAATGGAGATATGGCTCACGAAATAGAGGAATGTCGAATCTAGTTATGAGAAAAAGTCATGTCCCATAGAGATTACACGCAAAATGAGGAAAAATGACATGCCTCTTTTCATCGCTATTTTACGCAATGATGCGTTTCTCAAAACGAAAATTCATGTTAAATGACGAGAAAGAGTAGCTTCTAAACTACAATATATGAAAATCTGGGTGAAAAACGATCTATATTCAAGAAGTTACAACCAAATTTGCATAAATTTGATGACGTGATTTTAAAAAAATTAAAATTTTTAGTTTAGGCGCCATTTTGATGACGTCACGATATAATTGAGGGACATTGGTGACATGAAATGAAATCTACAACTCATACTCTATCGATATATGAAAAAAAAAATTGGCGTCAACGGACTATTTAAAGAGCTACAGTGAATTTTCAAAAGGCATGTTTTTGCCCATATATGGCCTATAGTGAGAGCTCGCGCGCACACGTGCTGCAAACTTTAACGGGTGTTAATTTCGTTATTAATGGTCGTAGAAGGTTGATCAAGGTATCAAATTGTTCAAAATTTTATTATCAATGCAATGATGTAAAAAAAACGGTGTTTATGTGTTGCGTTCAGGCGTTACGCGCGGAAACGCGCGCGCGTATGTGCGCGCGCGCAAATTTTTGAAATGCTTAAAATGACCTGAAACGTACCCAAAAATTTTTATAGGCCATTTGGAGAATTTTTTTACCTTTGACGCACGCGTACGCGCGCGTCATGACCTCTACATGACCTTTGATGACATTGACATTTGACCCTTGACATGAAGTTAATGTCATGTAAATATTGTTAAGTTTTGATAATTGATAATGAAGATATGATCAAATGAAGAATTTTACAAAATGGCGCGTAGATGACGTCATCATGACCATATGACCTTGAAAAGGTTATTTTGAGGTCTCTATGATAGATTCTATATATGACGAAAAAATCAGCAAAATTGATTCAGCCAATTTCGAGAAAAGTTGGCGACAAACATAGGTGCCAAGAATAAAGAAAGAAATAAAGAAATAAAGAAAGAAAATTCTGACGAAAACAATAGGTGATCTGTCATAGACAGACCACCTAAAAAGAAAAGGATGAGGAGGAGAAAAAAAACTTGACTATAGATACAGTGAACACAGTACAAAAAGATCATCCAAGGACAACAAGAAATGCCTTATCAAATGGTGACTTTTAGGGACAGGTTGCTACGATACAAGTTTCAATGGTGAAAACTGTTGAAAGGGAAAAACTGTGGTCTTTATAGTCAGGTGGTAGCTAAAGCATATTTCAGAGGAATTTATGGCAGTTACATTATTTTATTGCAAAACAAGATTTCAAATATCTATGATACAAACGATTCTTTTCGAAGTCAAAATTTCATCAATATACAAAGAGGAATGAATGGTGAATTCGAACATGTCTTACCAAGTTTTTAGAAAACACAAAATAAGTTTATAAGCACAATACAAACATATTACCACTGATGTCAATGGACTCTGACATTAGCCAATGCACATTCTCCACTTCATGGGGAGCATTGTAGCAACAACTTTAAAGAGGTCAAATGTATGTTCAGTATCGAGCCTTCACCTACAAGGTATACTTTTATTCTTTGAGTGGCATCTGTCTAATTAATAGACACACAGAGTCAAATGAAGTATATAATGCTGGACGCACTATATTGACTTTTATCTCCTACTGGAGTACTCATTAAACACATGGGTGGAGAGTAGTAAATGAAGATGTCTTGCCGAAGGATGCTAATTATGCCAAGGTGGGATTTGAACCCCTGACCCTTGGACTGAGACAAGATAGGGAACCACTACACCACAATGCTCACAACTTTTGCATTCATCTGAGGAAACTTACTGTCGACATCTCGTCTAGTTTATGTTGCCAATTTTCCGACTTGATATTGAGTTTGTTCCAGCTGTCTTGAAGATCAGTCACGCTGTCTTTCAGTTTATGAACGATGTTATGAGCCTCGGCCTCTGGACCACTTACAGCATTCTCTGTCAGCAAATCTGGAGTGAATCAAAAATTAGAAGAAAAAAAATCAGAAAAAGGAATATAATTTCTAAGATAATTTTCTATATGAAACATAAATGAAGAACTCAATTCATAACTGTTGTACAATCATTTATGGTATTGAGTTACACCAGAACATAAATCATATGGCCAATTTGAAAATCCAATAAATCTAGAGATAATAAATTTTGTAAAAATTCATAACTTTCAAATAGTATGTCCAATTTGTCTGTAGTACTATTTATCTGCTTCATCGATTTTTTTACATTTATTTAAAAACATCTTGTAATTTTTACTGATTTTCAGAACATATTTTTGGTGTGTAATATATTTACTTGGTTTAACTTACCCAAATCTCTCTGTTCGGCAAGATAAAGGCTACCCATTTGTAAGTTCCGTTCAACGGATGATTGCTTCTCCTCAAGCTGCTGCCTATACGCCTGAGGATGAAATGCCAACGACAAATACAGTAAACATTTGGGGAAGACATTTTACTCTCAAGTCCTCTTTTTAGTATTTTTGAATAGGTGATAGCCATTATTATGGAGGTTTCACAAAACTAAAGACAGGCCTCAACCTTATTGGAATCCAAGAATAATCACAAGACTGTTTAGAAATCAATTTGTAAAAGTGTGTAATATTCTTTAGTTTACATGTCACAGTACTTAAATCACAAACATAAGTCAATGATATATCAGTGAAGGTGGTTGATTAATAATTTCAGGAATTACTTTAGTAATAAGACCGAGTGGTCTATGGCGCTTGAATAGACATTTGAAAGGCCAGGTTCAATCCCCGGCCACGCCACGGCACCTATGCCCGTGAGCAAGACATTTAGTCGACAGAGATCTTTCATCCTGTATTCAAATAAAAGGAAATACTATATTCATTCTTTGTAACTAGGTGTGGACTTCTTTTTTTTTTAATAAATAAAATAATTCACAGAAATGACAGAATACTCGCTTTCTGTTTTATTTTCAAGACAACATGGCATACCTTGTGATCAGAGATCTGTTGCTGAATGGAATTATAATCTCCTCCCACCGGCTGCCGCTTGACTAGATCGTCGTCTTTCAGTCTTATCCACCTGATCAGATCGTCTGTCGCCCTCACGAGGCTGTTCCACTCCTCGGCATTTGCTTCAAGACGTTTCCTGTTATGGATGGAGGCAAGAAAGGTTTGAATATCTTTATTTTCACAGGCTCTAAATGCATTTTAAGGCAAGATATAGTTGCTCTTTGGGTTACACAACACTAAGCAATCTACTTCACAAACATGCGAGTCTGAATTTGAAGGACCTCATTACCATTGCCTTCCCCACCTTTCTACTTCTTCGGTAGTAGCAAGCTTTTACTGAGGTTCAATGGAAATTTGCAGATGACATTGCCTTCCAAGTACATGTAGTCTGCAGGCACAGACCTTTGTTGTGGGGAATTTGCATTGTGCATAATGCAGAGTCTGAAGTATTGAGACTATATTCAAGATGCTTTTCAGAGGCAAAATCACGATCTCCAGCTGGTTCGCATCGTAATTTTCATTGAGCAGGAAAGCAAGGTCAAATTGGGCGCGCCTTTTTTCCAAGTGTTGTTATTACGTGGAGATAAAATGAAGCAATGCGACTGTATTTGCCCGCGAATTTTCATCTCACCGGAAGCATGCACCAAATGACGTCATTTAAACACGTTTACGATCGTGATTCTGTCTATACTTCCCCAGAAAGCCTGATTCTGGTCAAACGATGTTCACAAACGCACCTTTTTGTGAGTTTACGATCGGCATTTTGAAACAGCATTTAAATGAAAGTTAAGCATGGACACAACCGTGTTTTGGAATAATCTCGTTTGGAAGCGCTGATTCTGGCCTGAAAAGTGGAAGCATAAACACGGCCTTAGAATACATACTTAGCCCCATTGAAGTCAACGTTGGCCTGGTTCTCATAAATGTTAGAAACCTGACCAATAATACATTGACTTTAATGGGGCTCATTCTGCATTCATGGGGTCATATCTCTGGCCCCCATTGACCGATTCCCCACCAAGTTTGGGTAGTAGATGTTTTTTATCATATCCTTCTGAGGTATTGTATAAAAAATGCTGGAATGCAAAAAGATAATTTTTTTTGTGACGTCATCTATTTGCTTCTCTCCACAAATGCCTATAATATTGCCTGTCCAATTACGCAAAATTTCGTCAACAGAAACATTCAAGTCCTAACTGAAAACTTATTTGATCTCCCATTAACATCTTAATAGTGTGTTTATTTAGGAGAATTCAAAATTCTATTCTTTTTGTTTTTTATTCTTGTTTGTGTGTGTGTTTATTTTTTTGAAGAGCCATGAGCACTGAAAGGTATACCTGTGCGCTGTATAAGTAGCCATTATTATTATTAGTAGTAGTAGTGGTAGTGGTAGTAGTAGTGGTAGTAGTAGTGGTAGTAGTAGTGGTAGCGGTAGTAGTAATAGTAGTAGCAGTAATAGCAGCAGCAGCAGCAGTAGTATTATAATTATTATTATTATCATTATCATCAGTATTATTAGGTGGTCTGTCTATGAGCACCGAAAGGTATACCTGTGCGCTGTATAAGTAGCCATTATTATTATTAGTAGTGGTAGTGGTAGTGGTAGTAGTAGTGGTAGTAGTAGTGGTAGTGGTAGTAGTAGTAGTAGTAGTAGTGGTAGTAGTAGTGGTAGTAGTAGTAGTAGTAGTAGTAGCAGTAATAGCAGCAGCAGCAGCAGTAGTATTATAATTATTATTATTATCATTGTCATCAGTATTATTATCATTATTATCATTACTATCATTGTTCTTCATATTATTGATGAAATACCCACCTAATTTCAGCGGATCTATCCTGTATCTTGGTCCATCTGTGATTGACACCGTCTAGTCTCTTCTGAATTGTCTGGGATTCCTCCGAGCTGTCTGCATCCTGGACGGCTTTCACTCCGCTCTGATTCAGGGACGATAGGATGCTATGGTGGGCTTCGATCTCGGCTTGGAGATCCTGAGAGAGCAAAAAGATAAAGAAAATATGCAATTTGATTAACGATGAAGACATCAGGATGGATACAGTCATGCCTGATTTTGCCAAATCATTTCCTTTTGCACATTTTTCACAATGATAGAATTTTCATTTCAGTTGATTTTTTAAAGAGCATGGGCACAGATAACAAGTAAAAGTGTCCATTCTATTTTTTACAAGAGTCAAGAAGGGCATTTTCTTTTGAAATACAATAAAGAGTCAATAGTAAATCTAAACTAGAAAAAAACCATTAATTTGACCTCCTTTTAGTATTTACATAGGAATAAAGATATATATGAGTCAGTTGAACTCACACTATGAAAACTTAAAAATTTCTTCCAATAAAAATTTAGTTTACAATTCTATCTCAACAACAATTAATGTAAAAATTTCACCCCCCAGAAACACAACATTTGTCTGTAAAATAATGAACAGCAAGCAAAGATTTTTGTCAAAATCATCATATATATCACAAACGTAAATAAAGCACTTGTTCCAGTAATTCATGAAGGGCCTTTCAACACATGTGCACAAACCCACACCTGCAAACCCACTCACCAACACCCACACTCACAGTGTTGTACACTCACACCTACAGTACGTTCAAGATTTTTGAAGAGAGACCCGTGCAACTCTTAAAACTTGATCCACACACAAATACTCAATCAACAAGCTCAGTTCATGCTCTCAAATCACATAACAAACAGACATTAAAAAAAGTGAAATAAAATAAATTTGTTGCTATAAAGTTATCTGAATGCTTACAAAATATTGTAAAAAAACATGGATAAAGGAATGTTTACAATAAAACATTGTAACTAAACTAAATTGGGTCAGAGTAATTTCAAACTAATAGTCAACTATCTCCTGTGATTGGTAATTCTCGAAATATTTTCTTTTCAAAACTACTCATATATTTTGAAAAAGCAACCCTATAAATGTGAGAAACTTTCCCACTGTTGACTGAGATTACAATCATTGATTTCCATTGCTATTATTTGAGCAAAACCATTCTATTTCACTCTTTTGTGGTTCAGAAAAAAATGCTCCTATCTTTGTCCCTTATCATGAGTTTTCAAATGGTGCTCAATTGAAAATTCGAATCCTTGACCCCATTACTGTGCACTGTATTGACAAGTATACTTCAGTATGAAAAATTAAGGGAGTACTGCTTGCATTGATGTGCACCCAGTTTCAAAGAGAAAGTCAGAAGGAGAGGGAGGGACTTGTTACTGGTCTTTAAGAGAAAAAAAAAATGAAAATAGGAACTGTCAAAGGCCTGTTTATTAAACAGAGTGGCCATGATGATCATGAACCATATCTCCTAATTTCCAAGGATACTGAACTATTCAGATACAAACTATTCTATGATTCTATGGAATGACGAGTGAAAAACAGAACCTGAGGACTTAGACCCCTGTTACATCTGAGAGATTCCCTACCTCGGGCCGGCCCGGGGCCTACCTCGGGTCGGAAAGAAATCAGATGTAAACATCCCAAACCTACCTCGGGCCACCTTTTTGCGAACCTACCCGAGACCACATCGAGAGGTAGTCTCGGGCAGGTATCGGGCCGGCCCCGGTCCACCGATTCGTAGATGTAAACGCACACAAGCTTTCAAACCTATCTCGGTCCGTTCGCCAGCTGTCAAATTACGTCATAGCGCGCGCTATCCCCTCCCCAGCCCCGTCGTTCTTCAAATGTTTTGCGGCATGCGACATGTTAATTGTGATTGATAATAAAGTCTTTGATTTGAGTGGAAAGAAGGAAGCATTTTAACCCTAAATAGACTGGGCTATTTCGACGCCTAAGAAGACTGGGGGGGGCTGATTCAGCCCCCCCCTTATGATCTCGGCCGTCGATCGCGCGATCGCGACGAAAATTGGCACACGCGTTACCCATGGCATTATCTACAAAACTATAACATCAAATTCTGCAAAAAATCTCATGTCTCATTAATTATGCTAATTTATGCGTAAAATCATAAGTTTGCTCTAATTAATAAAATAATTGCCTTGAAATTCTAATTTTTATTTCATATACTCTAGATAGGTATCTGATCAAATTCATTTAAAAAAATTTCAACATCACATTTATTTTCTTATGTATTCTATTGTTTTCTAAATTTCTTATGTATTTCTTTGTTTTTTTACTTTTGTTTTTTATTGTTTTTTCAATGGAAATTGTCGGGGACTTTATTTTGACCATAAAAAAGATAAAATTAATTGATTTTCAGCAGTAAAAGGAAAAATAATGATACATTTATGAATTTTGGCTAAAAACACTATTTGCATTGGATTTGTACACAATTTCACGTTTTTGAGTAATTTTGGGTCTGCATGCACTTACGAAATGTTGCGTAATTTTGGAACCGCGTACCCGGGGGTCACAATTTTGGTCTCAAAAGTTGCGCGAGACTTGAAAGTAAAAAGTCAGCGAGCGACGCGGTCAAAAAATTTCGCGCGGCGGATTTATCGCGAAAAATGTTGAGGGGGGGGGGCTGAATCAGCCCCCCCAGTCTTTTTAGGGTTAAACGTATAATTTTTTAAGTCGATCATATCTTCATCACCTGCTGGGATCATCAGCATTCTCCCAGAATAACGAAATGTAAACAATTTCAATTAGCGCGCGCAAATTATTCAGAGCCTTGATTGAGAGCGCCCTTTGGTGTCAGTCGGATATGAAACCGTACAATAGGGGAGGGAATGAACGCTGTGATGTAAACAGACCACATTTCGGACTCGGTCCGTTCGCGGAGTTAATCCCCCAATAATCAGTCAAGGTTGCAAGTGGACTCGGTCGGGTCTCGGGTAGGAAACTTTCAGATGTAACAGGCCTCATAATCTAGGTAGACATCTACACATGGACCTACCAGACAAGTACTAGTAGGTCCATGTTTTAACAACACATTTTTTTTATGATCCGTAATATATTTCATAAAATGTTTTTGCATATTCAACCAAATAAATGCAAATTGTGCAGGATTACTAGTGATAGCTAGTCTGTAGTCCAAGACCCTGATTGAAACTTTGATCAACAAGTTGGTCTTTAGATCAGAATAGCAGTCTTGCACAAATACATGTACAACTGTTTCAAAGTCAGGAACTTTTAATAGCCTTCATATTCAAACCACTTTCATCAAGTGAGATGATTGCACAACAAAATAGTAATAGCTAGTCTGTAATCGAAGACCCTGATAGAAACTCTGATCAACAAGTGGGTCTTTAAACAAGACTAGCAGTCTTGCACAAATACAACTCATTTCCAAATCAGGAACTTAGAATAGCCTGCATAATCAAACCACTTTCATTGAGTGAGGTGTTTTTGGCTGTGCCTAAAAAACAGACAAGTTAAAGAAGGTACACATATTTCGTATTCTGCAATTCTATTTGATTCCTAATTATGATAATATTTATTGCTTTATCCTTTCAGCCAATTCCATGCATAAAATGCATACATCGTTTGCTCCTGATTTTGTTTAATACTTAATTAACCTGTTTGAGGCTCATTGATTAGACTACTACACGTAGGCTTATTTTCCAGTCTCCAACAGGATAACACTCAACATATATAATTCTCAACATTTTACAGTATTTATAAGTCAATCTCTAAGTGCTTAATAGAAAAGGTGCAAACAGTATAAAAGTGCAAAAAAAACCCAACTGTTAATCTATTTATTTTAGGGTGAACAGATGATATATTTGATGGATTTCTTGATGGATTCATCCAGGCCAATATAATGTTCTTAAATTCTATCCCATGTTTGCATTTTTGTAAATAAGCATTCCCAATAACAAAACTGTTGTGCTTTTTTCAGGGACTTCAATTGTACAGTTTCTTTTGTTCATTTCCATCTTTAGTACAGGTGACAAATCAGAAGGAAATGTTTTTTAGGCCGTGTTTATGCTTCCACTTTTCAGGCCAGAATCAGCATTTCCAAACGTGATTAGTCCAAAAGACGGTTGTGTCCATGCTTACTTTCATTTAAACACTGTTTCAAAACGCCGATCATAAACTCACAAAAAGATACGTTTGTAAACGTCGTTTGACCAGAATCAGGTATTCTGGGGAAGTATAAACAGAACCACGATCGTAAACGTGATTAAAAGACGTCATTTGGTACATGCTCCGGTGAGATGAAAATCCGCTGGCAAATACAGTCGTATTGCTCCATGTTATCTCTACGTAATAACAATTGGAAAAAAAACTTTCTGAAAAAGGCGCACCCAATTTGATCTCGTTTTACGATGCGAAGCTAGCTGGAGATCATGATTTGCTCTGAAAAGTTAAGCATAAACAGCACTCCCAGAACCACGTTTACGATCGGCGTTTTGAATCGACGTTTGAAATCGCCGTTTCTGTTCTCGCAATGGAAGCATAAACACACCCTTAATAGAATAGAGAGACATGGAGTGTGCCCTATCACGCACATCGATGGATTACCAGGTATATATAAGCCCATATTGCACAATAAATACGATTTTATTTTGAGCACATCTTGGTTCTTTGAGGTTGAAGGCCGAGTGATACAGTGTAAGAGATCAGTTAGTATTTGTGTGCATATAGTGCACTAGTAGGAGCTCGTTAGATTACCTTCATGTACAGTGTTGCTCAAAAGTTAGCGAACAGTTAGTGAACCCACCACAAAATGCACTCCTCCATGCGGAATGTTGAATATCTATAGACAACACTCCAAATGTTCGGTGAGCCCATAGAAACAAACTTTAATTGTGTTGGAAGCTCCTTGGTAATACTTTACATTGAATGTATTGAATACCTGACTTCACAATTAAATATCTAAAGCATAGCAGAATTTTAATGTGTTCACTTTCTGGCGGGGTTCATTAAATTTTAAGTACCACTGTACTTGCTATACATTATAGTTAATAAAATCATCATCATGAATATAAACACGATATGATATTATGATTCCAATCTAAGACTGCAACAAAAACATTTTCACTATGATTTACAAAAAAAAGTTTGCAAAGTAGTCCTTAATCAATAATTATTTTCATCATGAAATAAACAGTTTTTTTTCTTCCAGAAAGGATTCAGTCTACAAAAAAAATGAACATTCATTTGTCATAATTCAAAATAATTGTTCCTTGGACATGGAATAATCAACTTTCCATTGCAATCTGGGGAGCGTTTCATCAATATTTTCATCCGACAAGTTGTCAGATCTGACATCTTTCCATGATTTTGATTGGCTGAGAGGCACTGCTCCTATGGTAACTGTCGGATAAAATGGGACTTGTCGGATAAAACGTCTGACAAGTCCTTTCATGAAACGCCCCCCTAATGTAAACAGGGCTTTAAATCGAAACACTGAAATAAAACTGATATGATCCTGATTTGCACAATCAGTGCAAAGCAATACAAGATATTTAATCCAGCAAACTACAAATACAAAAATATACGCAAGGTTATGATTTTTAGTTATACATTAGTAGGCTATGCTTTTATATCATCTCATGAAATATTTGCTCACTAACAATTGGTTGCCTGGCTCAGTAGCAGAAACATCCTTTTGCCGGCAGCACAGGTATGGAAAAATGCTGGACATGCTCAATTACTTTATAAAAGATAACTATAGTTAGACCTAGAACAGTAACTACTTAAAGAATTTCCAAAAAGGATCTTGAGTTACCTCTTCAAACTTGCTCAAGAGTTCTTTGAGAGTGAAGTTAATCGCAACGGTCTGGACACGCCTCCGGGTGTGGCGTTCTAACCAGAAGAGAACCGTCGCTGCTTTGGTAAGTAGCAGCAGGATGGTGTCCACAGACATTCGTGCTTTGAGGCAACGTTCCATTGGACGTTTAAATACCATACTCACAAGATGTGTTTTATGATAATGCCGCAGTTTCAATAACAATTACCCTGAAAGAACATTCCCAAGATCTACCAGGCAAATTTTGTTGGCAATCACGCTTTGAAGCAATGTTTCATTGGATGTTTAAATACTTGACTCGCATGGTAATGCCACAGCTTTATGAACAGTTACCTTGAAGAAATGTAAGAACATTTCCATGCTTTCCCAAGATCTACTCGGCAAAGTTGGTATTCACAAACTAAAGACAAACCAAAGCAAGCAAAACAAAAAACATAACCGTGGCTCTCGGCGGAATCCGCAATGCTCCAACAGGATGAGTGGTCCCATGTAAGCTCTACTACATTATGACAAATTTGGACTAGTGAGCTGAGCTCAAAGGTAGACCCAGAAAAAATTATCTTCTTGCATGAAAGAGACGTCATTAAACTCCTTGAAAACAACATCTTTCACTTCATAATGTCGTACTTCCTGAACATCTGTGATTGCTGTTGTTGTTATAAGTGTTGGCCCTCAGTGTTAACAAACTCGGGTCCAGTGCATCGATTGATGCAGATATCTTGTCTAGCTAGCTGTTATGGATTTAAATCCTAGGAAATTATACAGAAAAACTCCATATACTACTTGGTTCTAGAAAATATAAAAAAAGTTTCTCGGCCTCCTTCAGAAAGCACATACATCTGTCGGTGGCCCAGAATTTAAGAAATGATAACTGGAAATCTGCCAATATGCCAAAAAGGGAAACAAAGAAGTGCTGCAAATTCAACATCAACGAAAATACCCATACATTACCTTCAATATTGCTTGAACGGCCTCCCTGCAAGACATGGCAACGGATGCCAAATATCACCTAAAAATATCCTTTAAATATAGATGAATCCAAAGTTTTGATACAACCAATGTTTCCTGGTCAACTGGATCTGGAGGAGCAGTTAATACGGAAGAGTCATGGAACGAATCTTAGACCAAAACTATGAGTGATGGAATGGAAAACCAGTGAAGCAGTAGCTTCATGTTCCATTCATTTCTGGCCAATCACACAGTGTCCATGTCAGGTGAATTCAGACCGACTCGATCTCCAAAATCCTGTAAATTCATGAAAACTTTATATGTGGAGCGTTGTGGCCCAGTGGATTAGTCTCCGGACTTTGAAACAGAGGGTCGTGGGTTCAAATCCCAGCCATGGCGTAGTTTCCTTCAGCAAGAAATTTATCCACATTGTGCTGCACTCAACCCAGGTGAGGTGAATGGGTACCTGGCAGGAATTTATTCCTTGAAATGCCACCGCGCTGTAAAAGGCTGCGGGGCTAAAGCCAGGGTAATAATATCCAAGTCCTTTGGAAGCGCATAGAGACGTTATTTATAATGTGTTATGCGCTATACAAGAACTGTCTATTATTATTATTATTATTCAGGCCAACAAATATCCAATATTTGCTTTCTGCATTCATACCCTACGAAACCAGATTATTTCAACCAGGTACCCATCGCAGAAAAGTTACTATTATAGCAACTTTATCATCCAATGCTAACTACCATGGTAACAATGCTTATCAGCCAATTAGAACCAAGGATTTCAGGAAATTTACCATTGGACAACAAAGTTACTATAAATAATAGTAACTTTAATGCAACAGGTCCTTGATCGTTTCAAAGTAAACTCTCAAAGTTATGAGCATGCACAGTATGGTCTGAGATGCAGCTGAGGCACACAATTCAAAATTGCTTGGATGGTAGACTTCTCGTAATTTCCTTTAACACTGCAAGAATACCTACGACAGGTCTTCGAAAAATCCAAGCGAAAGTTTGCACAATTTCCACAAGTACCCACCACTTTGCACATAATTCCTTTAAAGGGGAAGTTCACCCTGAAGAAAACTTTGTTGTAAAAATAGCAGAAAAAATAGTAAAAAATATTGGTGAAGGTTTGAGAAAAATCCGTTAAAGAGTAAGAAAGTTATTAGAGTTCAAAATTTTGGATTTGTGACGTCATAAACGAGCAGCTGCCCCATGTTTTATGTAATATAAAATGTATGAATTTCAAATTTTGTAGGGTTCTGATGACTTAATTTTGTTTTCTTTTCATGATCGGGTGTGAAATGATTTGTCTATTGATATACAAAAGTTACAGTGAAAACCATTTTCAATTTTCTGAGAAAATGACATTTCATTGATTTTTTACCATTGGCTATGTAGGAATGCTGCTCGCATATGACGTCACAAATCAAATAATTGAAATTCTAATAACTTTTTAATTATTTGATGAATTTTTCTCAAACCTTCGGCAATATTTTTTATTATTTTTTCTGCTATTTCTACAATAAACTTTTTGTCAGGGTGAACTTCCAATTTAAGGAATTTTGCAATTGATTAGGTAATTTGCTTTCATACTTGTCAAAATACCTGATTTTCTGATTGAGCAAATCAGGGTACAATTGACAATCTGAGAATACAGTTTTCTTGGTTTTGAGTCGGTCTGAAAGCACTTATTATCAGATCCAAGACATACCTTCCTCTAAAATCTAGAGATCGCAATTCAATTAAAGTGTGAATTTGCTGGCTTATAGTCAAGGTGATGTTTATACGTTGACAAGGAAATGAAAAAGACCTGTTGCATGAATCTGCAAGAACTGCAAAGGAACATGTGTTGCCATTGACCAACGTTGTCAAACTGTCTGTTAGAGCAAGAAGGTTGTTAGATCTGCATCGTCCAGATGTAGCAAAGTCAACATCCAAGGTAGAGGGGTGACCCAATTCAAAAGCTTTTAACACCTGCTTACTACAGGTCAATTCCATTGTGACTTATGGGACATTTGATACTTTTTTCCACATAACTGAGGTGCATATCTGAAATAGTAGCTGCACAAACATGGATTTACTTTATTAAACTGAAAGAAGAATACTTAAACTTACTATATAAAAAAATGTATGCTTTCAGCTTGGTTGCATAGGGTGCTAGATATTCAGAAATGTCATTGTGACTTATGGGACATTGATGGACCACACAAATTGGGCTCTTTTGTTCAAAGTGCCATATCTATCTCAGTTTTATGACAATGTTTTTAGATTTGGGCTTGGAGATTAACTAGTGATAGGGCTCACTAACAGTACTTGAATTGGACTTGATTCATTTCATTTGTTTCAGTAGTTGTGTGCAATCGTGTGTGACTTATGGGACAAGTGAATGTGACTGATGGGACCCTATCTCATTTCATGGAATTAACATTTCCTCGCGATGACTTTTTAAGTCAAACTTAATTTCAGCATGAATAAATATTTCCTAATAAGATGACACCCTTAATAATTCATGCCATTGTGTCAGAAATAAATTCAACAAAGGGCAGAAACATCTTTTCACGCAGTTCATTTATATAAAGGGAACATTAACCAAAAAAAGCTTCCTAACTTGTCATCAAGTTTTAAGAACTGTAATCAAATAAGTAGAAAATAATCAATAAACAATTACAATCATAAATATTTAGCAAACAGATGAAAAATGAACAATTAGAAAGAATGTACACACTTTCAATTGTGACTGATGGGACATAATGATATGACATATTTGTTACAGATAGGACAAATAAATGTTGCTTTTCTCTATCTGTCTCATACAGTATGGTAAGAAAATGACCTTTACACTACAGTGTATTACATGTGAGAAATTAAGACATTAATGCTGCCATGAAGTAAATCAATATTCTTGTTAATATACTCTCTTTTGTGTCAAATGCTCATATTTTTCATTAGCTGTTGATGTTTATGATAAAACAGATGGATATCAGTGCACAGGCAAATTTTTGACAAAAAATATTAAAATTATGGCATTAATTCTTTTTTTAAAAAAATTCATTAACTGGACTGTCTAGAAAACAGTTGCAATCGCTTTCTACTATCTAAACTGCATGTACATGTATACTTGTATAGTAAAAAGTGTATTCATTTACATGGAAGATTTACCATTGTCTGTGCAAAAAATATGAAAATAATTGATTTTCATGAAAAATCCAAGATGGCTGCCAAAATTGCCAATTTGGAACCCCATGGGACACGATTTGACAACGGGAACATCAAGATTCATTAACTATACACTTCAGGCAATACAAAAAATGTTGGTTAAAAATATACCATGGGGATGCACCCTATCACAACTTCTTTTTTTGCCAGCTGCTTGGGTTGATATCTCATCTCTTTCATAGAAATTCTGAATGCCTGTAAGGACATCATCATTTGTAGAGTACCAAAGTGATGTTAGTTGTCATGGTGACTAATGGCGGCCTGGTTCTAAACAAAATAACCTGGGGCCATTTCATAAAGCTGTTGTAAGTTAGGAGCAACTTTTCAGAATGACTAGTGATCCTTTCTTATATGCTAAAACATTGCCAATTTATGATGACATTTACCACAAGGATCATCGGTCGTTCTTAAAGTCGCTCTTAAGTTACGAAAAGCTTTATGAACCAGTGCCCTTTTACGACTATCAGAATGATGGTAACAACCAAGGACAACACAAATCATTATTTTTGCAAATACAAATGTGTAAGACGATCATGCAGCTGCGACTAGGTTTAGAACCGGCGATTCGATGTTCATGACATTATGACACCACCCTTTGGTCCTCTTTAAATGCGCATGTTCCTTTCTATTGGCAGGCGGCAGGAATGATTCTGAGAAAACTTGATTGCAAGCTTCTGAACAATTTTTTGGCATTTACAGGGGCTTTAATAGCTCTGCTCATGGTAGCCTTAAATGCATCTGAGGACTGGTGCTCTTATTTTGACAGGATCCAGAGGGTCGCTCAACTACAAAATTCGTGACTGATGGGACATTGACATAGGTTTTAATAGTTTCCATGGAACTACGTGTATATACCAAGTTCACATCATATGTAAAACAGTTGATGCACACTCTAAGGGGACAAGAAAACCAAGAGAATGATCTGGACCTAAAAAATGACTAAAAGCTAGGGTGAAACAAACCCAATTCACCTGCACTCAGCTTTGCATTTTAGCGATCATATTCAGTTTTCTCCTTCTTTCTGGACTGGGCACACAATGCAAACTTATTTTTTGTTGTTCAATGCACTGCCTTTGATATTCAGACTGTTTTTTCTGACAGTCAGCATACTGTTCTCCAGCTTTTAAGCATTCTTGTCTCTCTCTTTGCTGTCATGGACAGCTTTAAGGTGGCATGGTTTACGAACTGTATATGTGACTTATGGGACATGTGACTTATGGGACTGAAATGTATGTCCCCCCAGTATAGCTATTTCAAGTCCAATACAGATGCAGCTTGATTTGTTGAAGCAAGCATGTACTATGGTAGATAAAAAAGTCCAATACTTGTCTCCTGGAGTCTATGGCAGCATATGAGGGAAACTTAATGCTCAAAACTGTGACTTATGGGACATCAAACATACACACCTTGAAATGTATTTTGTGCCTCATAGTTTCACTGCAGCGTGTAAAACAATACAGCTAATGGTAAATTATTGCTTGGAGGTCACATGGACAGTGGGATTTTTCATCAGCACCCTTTGCTTGCCAGGAGCCAAGGATGGGTGAAAGTTGTACATTTTCTATGAAATCTTAGTACCACAATGCAACAGAGTGTACATTGCGTATTTTATGAATGAATGAGGGTATAGTAAATATAAGTGTGTTTTTGTAAACCTTAAACTGTATACTTATAAACAGTATAAACAAAATTGCTCCGAAAAGAAATTTTTGAAAATGGAAAAATGCAACATTTGGCTGGAATTGACCTACAGTAAGAATCCTAAAAGTCACGGTGACTCACTGTAGCCGGACTAATACAACTAATATTAAAATTTTAATGTATATTCCTAGTGGTACACAAGAAATTATGTAAAGTTGTATGAGAATAGAGTAGAAAATGATATCAGACGAGAGATTTTGAAATTTGACCCATTTACTGTTTTTACGATGGTGGGGGGGGGGGGTTGCATATTGACTAATTACTGTAAATGGTTTCAGACTGCCTCAAAGTTCGTCAGTTCTAGGAAATTTACCCCAATCAGAAAATACCAGGTAATATTGGAAATGTGATAGCAAATTACATGTAATCTTCCCGAAAGAAAATACACACTAAATAGTAGGTACTTGTCAAAATTACAAGAACTTTTGCGGGGATTTTTCCAAGGTTGCAGGTACTTTGGCAATGTGAAAGCAATTTACAGGAACTTTTAGCCCAGCGTTTAGTTGGGCGCTGGGGGCGTGGGTGGCTTCTGAGCTAGTGATTTTGAATCTTGCGCCTTGCCTGCTTATCAGATCATACTGCATGCTCATAACTTCAGGAACTCATAATTCTCGTAATTTAACGGGGATTCTTATGATCGAGGTGGTTTGAAACCACTTCGTGAGGCATAATGGCTCTAACATGTATAGCACTGTAAGTCTGGTTTTCTTTTTCCTTTCCTATCGAGGCATCCATTAATTTCAAGCTCCATATTATGTCATTACATGTAGATTATTCTGATCTTTAATGTTAAAAAAATTAAAAGAGTAAATTTTCAAGTATAATTACATCTTAGAATAATTTTACTTATATGTTAATCATTATTGTTTGTTTATTGTTATGTTACATTGAAACATCATAATACTTGTTTGTACTTTTGTTATTGGAATGTGGAAATAAATTCAAATCAAATGATTTTGCTGGATCATTTTTCAAAGTACACATTTTTTTTTCTTGTTTTCTTCATCCATGTTTGATAGCAACGTTAACACAAATTTGAAAATGAAGCAAAATTGAAGGTGGGAAACTGTTGAAGGATTCACTGAAATCAAACTTTTTATGTTTTTTGTGAGAAAATGTGATACACGGGGAGAAAGTTCATGGCTCAAATACCAATACAGACAAATAAGCATCACAAAATCAATGTAAATGCAAATATAAAATCGTAATGTTAACTAAGAATAATAATGAAGAAGAGAGGAAGACCAAACTGCTTTAAAGAATCCAAGTAACTATGGAGTGCCGAGATTCATCTCATAAGTATTCCTAGGACTTTTATCATCATTAGCAACATCAAGTTCAAGATCATTTACAAGGAGGAAGTACATACCAACAAACCATGAGAAATTCCTCCCATGCCAAGTACTAATCACAAACGGATATCTCCAGAAGAGTCCCGATGATGATCTAGGGATGGAGGTGAAAACCAAGAAGAGCAAAGACATTTGGTGATGGATACCAACGATTGATGGGAAGAAGACAAAAATAATTTAATAGCATTCCTCTTTTATTACCAAAACACTTCATACATTGCACCATCTCCCAAGACCTATACATATAGATTATTGGCTTGGTTATTGGATCCTGTCTAGCCTACTAGACACACATTGCATGCACTGTCTCCACTCCCTGGGGAACATTCCAACGACAGATCCAAGACTCAATTGCAAGGCATTCAACAAAGGCATCCTTTCCTTGCATCCTTTCCTGGTGCCCATTTTTACACCTGGGTGGAGAGTGGCAATGTCTGTATAATTGATGCCTTGCCAAGTAATTTCCAAAAAATCATCACAATGGTTTCACAAGGAATAAGCTGTTGCTACATGTGCAGATCATAAATGGAAGGACAGAATCTACAAGACTGTTACATGGCCGCTTTTGGTGTAGATGCAATACCTACATGTACGACAGCCATTACTAAATCGGCAGAAAACCATCAACATCCTCCAATGTGAATTCATGCTGGATAAACATTACAAGAATCAAGACATATGTAGACTGGTTATAACCATGGTAGGTCCATGTTATAACCAAGCACCGAACAACTCTTCAAGGAATTCATAAACTACTACAGGCTGACGTGTGGGCGATGATGGGAATGGTTCTGCCTCGCATCTCCCCTTTGTAAAACGCGGTAATAGCCTTGTGAATACCGGAGAAGAATCGGATTGACGACAAGATGCAACATGATATATGACTATTTCATCCTCCCTTTCTCGATCTGATCCTTTATTTGTTTCTTCTTTTCTGCAAAGAATTTCTGAATGCATCACAGGGTATCCCGTTCCCTCTTGGGTTACGGCAGAACATGGCGTTGAAGGCTTCTGGCGTTTCGCCCTTACACAATGCTTGGACTTCACCCCAAAGCATTTCATTTTACATGCATCATCATAATCGAGCCAAAGGGCTCTTTAATGAATACATACTGTGAATTTATTAGGTATTAGGTTGATCTATTAATACACCAGGTTAAAGACCTAGATGTTTGGCACATCAAGCAAGTTCATTACTCACATACGGGTTGCCATTTTTCAACAACCATTAATAGCGATTTAAGGAGGGTAGGTCGTAACAGAAAATTGCATTGAACACACTACAAGGAAAACAGGAATACTAGAATAGAATAATTATTAAACTCTGAATGTAGGTATACTTTTATTTTATTTTGTGAAAATTTTAGGAACAGCAGCAATGAAAGCTAAAATCTTAAAGGGATAGTCTAGGCTGGAAATATTTTTATTTCAATAAATAGAGTAATATTCACAGAGCAAAATGCTGAAAATTTGATCAAAATCAGATCACAAATAACAAAGTTATTGAATTTTAAACATTTGCATTATCCCAGTGAAACAGTTCTTGGTATGTCTTCATGAATGTTCATTAGATGGGCTGATGATATCACATCCCCACTTGTTCTTTTGCATTTAATTATATGAAATTAGGTTTATTTAAAAAAATTCCTACCAAGAACTGAAACGATTGGATTGATAACTGATTAAGTGCATTACCTGTAGTTATTTTTTGCTGCAACTTATTCATAATAATGGAGACACGTCATTTACACATTTATGAAAAAATGAAATAATTTTTATTTCATGTAATAACATAGAAAAGGGAAAATGGGGATGTGGCATCATCAACCCACCTAATGAATATTCATGAAGACATGCCTAGAACCTTTTCATCGGAGTAATGCAAATCTGTTATTAGTTGTCCGATTGTGATGACATTTTTCAGCATTTTGCTCTGTGAATTTTACTCTATTTAATTAGATATAAGTCAGTGACTTTCCCAACCCATTTGCTCCGAGCCAATCAGTTGCAAAAGTTTCAGTAGCTTATCACAAATAATCAGAGAAATTGTTGACAATTGTTTTATGACATGCTCCAAGATCAAATATTCACCCTACCTTGAAGCATACACTCTCGGATGTGGCCATGTTGCGACCGGCTGGCAATGGATTCATAACAACATCAGGACACATCTTTCAACAATCACAATCAGCAGCCCCCCAAAAAAACTTGGCCAAAGAAAACAAAGTATTCTCCATAAATCTAGAAGAAATAAAGTAGAGTTAATTGTCTCTCATCCACTATCTGCAATTAAAATCCAAGTTCAGTCATCGATGATCCACAGTCGCACAAACGAATCTGACACCAAACAAACGGTTGGTAGGTCACTGGTAATATAACGTAATCGATTCTGTCAATCAGGAGTAGGATTCGCAGGTGTGACTGGAGCATTCGAGAGGACAAATTTGTTCCTTTTCTGATGAACACTCAAGACTCAATTGATAACGACTCGGCCGTCAGATGGTAAAACAGTCCAACTCGAAAATTTGACTTTTTGAGGTAAATTCACTTTCCTTGTAATGTGACTAGACATTGAAGAACTTTTCTCCATGGATGAGCAGTGGACTGTACAATGACAGTATCCTTGGTCAACTATAGTCAGTACCAAGTACCATGTAGTAAAATAGTAGGTCCATGCTCCTTCCAACCATCCCTGTTCTTTCAAGTTGGAATCCTACCAACAACAGACATCATCTTCCAGATCATACCTCTCCAATAAAAATATCATCAAGAAATACTACATGGAAGTTTCTGCATGGCTGTAAGACTTGAGCAGGATAATGTTCACCTCCTCTAAAAATGATTTCTTTTGAAGACACATCAGCTTTAAAGAGACTGTGACAGGCTTCCAAACATACACATGAACGTTAGTTTGATCAAGAATGACCATGAGTCTCCAAGCAATGGTGTCATCTATTCCTGTGACACATCAAAAAGCAAAGGGTCAACAACCCAAGTACTTGGTGATTTCTAAGAGTAAACTTGGATTAGTCCCTGTGTCATGCCGAAGACAACTTCAAAGGAAATTGATTGTTATTGTTTGCTATCTTAGGAATATCAAGCAGTGATGATGATGTAACTCTTAATTAAGAATTTAAGATGTCTGGTAAGTCAAAGGAGTTCCAGTGAACTGGACGTTAACTTGCACTGGACTTGGGGGGGGGGTGACCTTGTCTGCATTATTTGGTACCACTCCAGGACCCTGGGTAGTCTGCAAGCACAGACTTAATTTGAAACTTTAACCAATTATACTAAGTCTAGAATGAAGACTAGATACCAAATGCTCTGACTTTGTCAGATAAGTAGATTGGTAAGGCGGTGCTGCACCATCCCGAGTTTGCCCAATTCCTGCTCGAGCGAGGCGTCGATGCATTGCTGTGTATAAATACTCCCGAGTGCGTCTGCACCTACGAATAAGCGCGATAATTCGTGAAATAGCGCACTATTTTGCAAATAATCCCAAGTTGACTTGGGATTGCAATCTCCAGATTAATCCTACGAAATAGTGCGATAATTGCGTCTGCATTGCAAATAATCTCGAGATTGTTCAGATCGGGATAATTTGCCGGATCAGAAATAATGCGCTAATTTGAAAACTCGGGATGATGGAGACGGCCCTACTGTGTCAAATAACTAGATTGACAGAGGCAGCAACAGTACATAGTGAATCTAGTCTCACTACTTCAGACCTGCATTATGTACTAAGTGAATTGCGAAACCCAAGGGTCTGTGCGTGCAGACTAGACCAGGGGTGATGAAGTACTTCATTAGGATACTCCCAATACGTCAATATATGCTTGCGTCAATAGGCGGTTTCAAACCGCCTCGATCACAAGAATCCCCGTTAAATTACGAGAACTTTTTAAGGCTAAAAAATACCCGTTAATTATTCCTGCATTCACACCGCGAAACACATCCTTCGGGATAAGTTCCCGAAGTTACGAGCATGCGCAGTGTGGTCTGATAAGCAGGCAAGGCGGGAGATTCAAAATCTCTAGCCCAGCAGCCACCCACGCCGCCGCGCCCAACGACACGCTGGGATAAAAGTTCCCGTAATTTGCTTTCACATCGCCAAAATACCTGCGACCTTGGAAAAATCCCACGAAAGTTCTCGTAATTTCGCCAAGTACCTACTATTTAGCGGGTATTTTCTTTCGGGGAGATTACGCGTAGTTTGCTTTCACATTACCAAAATACCTGGTATTTTCTGATCGGGGTAAATTTCCCGATCAGAGAATACCTGGAACTGGCGAACTTCGAGGCGGTCTGAAACCACCTAGTGTTTGCTAAAGGACGTTATGAGGGGTGGAGCCACAGTGTGGGGGGGGGGTAGCTGCCTCCCCCTTTGATTTTTCAAGTAGTGAGAGTAAAGAGAAAAGAGGAAGAAATATGGAAAAAGAAAGAAGAGTACCAAAGAGAGAGGTCTGGCCTAGTTAGTGAACTTAATATGCATTTACCACTGGCATTAAAGTTAGAGAGAAAATGCCACAACTCGATCATCTGACAATAAAACAGTGACACTTAATAGATATTGTGTATTCAATATTGGATAAAAATGTAGTAAAACTGTTCTACCTCATACTGCACAAAGTTCATCCAAAGTATATTTTCATAACATTTTACATTCTACCCATAAAAAAGATTAATGGATCAACTTACCCAAATGACTGGATGGGAGGGTGATCTGAAATACAAATGCCCTGTGGGTTATGTATAACAATAACAGTCTATAAACCAGCTTTTGTGAGGCAAACTGAAGCCCTAGATTCGGACGAACTGAAGCACTCACCCAGAAAGATCTTTACATGTAGATTCCAATGAGCAGTTCCCCATAACTAACCAGTCTATCTAAAATATTTCAGAAAAGTCCTAATTCATCTCATAAATAATTCTACAAGAAGTTGATAAATTTCAATTGAAGCATTAACAAATGAACTTTTTTCTTGACTTTAATGTGATTATAAAAGTTGTTTGACAAAATATCCACTCCCTAACTGACAAGTCTATTTTCTCAAGATATTTTGGAAATATCCTAATTCATCGCATAAATGACTTCATAAAAAGTGCATTTGATTGAATCACTTTACAACAGGATATTTTTTCCCCATTGGTATATGAATTTTATGTGGTTATCATGACTGTCTGACATCCACTCCATTACTCACAAGTCTATTTCAAAAAGATATTTTGGAAACAAATGATTGCTTAAAAATTTGATAAAAGTTCAATTGAAGCATAAACAAATACATTTTTCTTCTATTTGTATCTTGACTTTTATGTGATTTCTATAACTGTTTGGCAAAATATCCACATTACTTTCAGGGGTTAAAAAATATACCTTCCAAATATAATGGCCCATTTTCACAAATGCTTAAATAAACAAGGAGGGGCTATAAAACAATAGAATATGCAGATTTTGTGTATGTACAAAAAGGGCACATTTCTCATTGGACCTTTCTCAGTGCAGCATAGTTAGGCTACATGCTAAAAAAACATTTATGCCAATTATATATTTGCATGCATATCTTGCTGTAGAAATTACTATTTTTTTTTAAAAATATGACATCACCTTTGATAACTGTGTAATTTAATAGTTTAAAATTCTTGTTTTATTATTAGCAGGACTACCCCCTTCAGTTTTTCTCACTAGGTGGTTTCAAACCGCCTAGATCACAAGAATCCCCGTTAAATTACGAGAACTTTTTAAGGCTAAAAAATACCCATTAATTATTCCTGCATTCACACCGCCCCGAAACACATCCTTCGGGATAAGATCCCGAAGTTACGAGCATGCGCAGTATGGTCTAATAAGCAGGCAAGGCGCGAGATTCAAAATCACTAGCCCAGCAGCCACCCACGCCGCTGCGCCAACGACACGCTGGGCTAAAAGTCCCCGTAATTTGCTTTCACATTGCCAAAATACCTGCGACCTTGGAAAAATCCCCACGAAAGTTCTTGTAATTTTGCCAAGTACCTACTATTTAGCGGGTATTTTCTTTTGGGGAAATTACGCGTAGTTTGCTTTCATATTACCAAAATACCTGGTATTTTCTGATCAGAGAATACCTGGAACTGGCGAACTTCGAGGCGGTCTGAAACCACCTACTGTTTCTTTCTCAACATTGGGTGAAAAAGATGCTGGGTAGGATTCCAGCAGAAGTTGATCACCGAATTAATTCCCATAGGCTTTGTGCAGGGCCATCTGCTTCCCAAGGCAACAGATTAAACAAAAATAAGTTGAAACACTTCCTTAACAGAAAATACTCACTTCTTAGCAATCCAGATTGGCAAATCCTTGTTTTATGAAATATATCCTGATTAATTATCCAAAAGAACAGCTTAGTCCACTGTATAAGCTTCCAGAACCTCTATAAGATTAACAGTAATGGCACGCAAGGAAAGCAGTTAGTAAGAGTAATGAACGTCAATATCCTCTCTCTTTTAAAAGATTCCAAGTTTCCAACATGGGGAGATATCAAGAAGTTCTCCAGCAGTGAGGATGAGGACGATGCTGGGAGTGTCCAAGGGGTAAACAAGAAATTCCCAAGATGGTAGGGGAGGGTAAGTTAACACCAGCACCGGTCAGCTACCAGGGATGGGCAGCGGAGTCTATAACACTGCACCCCACCTACCAAGTAACCAATCCTGCTGGGAGCGCTACTCGGTAGCGCAGCATCCGCATAAACATCACAATATTGTTGTCCAAGAACCTCCGACTGGTGATCACGACAGCTTCCCCTATGTCTTTAACCTAGCGGAATAAAACACAGTCCTTCGGTGTGCGCCGAGTCCCTGCAACTGTTCAAATCATCAAAATGTGTGGAATTCGGGCAGAAACCCTCCCCTCAAAAGAAACCGAAGGGGAACTCACAATAAAACCAAGGCAGGAACCTTCCCTCTCCAGGCTCGTCAGGGTTTTGATTAAATCGTTATTCACCTCCGTCTTTGTCGAACCTCTTATTGATGTTTTTTTTTCCTCTTCTTCTTTTGATCCGGTTGAAGTTGGGCCATTTATCTATGGGGGGACAGGAAATGCTGCTTTGTAAAGTTGTGGGCACTTAAGTGTGACATTGGTACAATAGTCTGCTTTGTAAACTACCAGAGGGACATCTCCATTGTGATTCAGTGTGTGGTTTTTTTTTCAGTCCTTCTCTCCTCTTTCTTATTGAATATTGGCTCTCTCCACCCACCCCCTCTCTACCAAAGAAGCTTCTATAAACAGAAACATTTGCACAAGGGA
Source organism: Lytechinus variegatus (assembly GCF_018143015.1). Classification (NCBI taxonomy): domain Eukaryota; kingdom Metazoa; phylum Echinodermata; class Echinoidea; order Temnopleuroida; family Toxopneustidae; genus Lytechinus; species Lytechinus variegatus. The sequence goes on from NC_054743.1 coordinate 62,944,468, forward strand.
TCGGAGAGGCTCTTTGGCAGATCTCATAAGAACCTGGGCTTATAGGGAAGTCTTTCACACTTTCCTGAAACATTGATATTTGAGGACACAATGTCAAGAAAGTCTGGATATAGAATTCACTTACAAGACTTAAATGAATTCACAAATTTATTCAAAACCAAACATATACATGGATACATAAAGTATACTAACAAAGATGGTTGTAAGGACCCGAGAGAAGCTCGGTTTGTGAGAGGTATGTCTGCTGTATATTTTTCTTGCATCCGTTCTTCAGTTTATACTGCTATGTTTACTTTGTTGCTAGTATGTATGAAGTCATCCGTTTAATGTTCATTTTTTGCTTCAATTTGATTTGGTTGCATAATAAATAAGTTTATTGTGTTTATGTTCTATATCTGCATTTATACTAAATGGAGGGCTGAGTCTGTGGTAGAACAGTTTTTCTAAAGGAATCAGACTATCTCCACCTTTTTATCAAATTTTACGATACATAAAAGATGAATTAATAAAGCTAATGCTTGATAAACCATGAGAATAAGAACCTACCATTAGAGTATCAATGACTGTAGTATCATTTTTGTTCCTAATTCCACCCCATGCAACCCCGTGAAAGTGTCACCTGGGGGCACAAGCCCCTCCCCCTTGATACGCCATGAGAAACAGATCTTAAAAATGAGAATATACCATCAGAGGATCAAAAGATGCAGCAGCGTGTCCTCAAAGTCAGTGAGAATTTATAGGGCTTTATCGCGTCTGAATCATTAGACTAGACAGTACAATCCACATTGCCACTGATCTGTATGCAGTAACATGCTTCAGTGAAATAGCACTCCAATCTCCTTTGGGGGTGGGGGTCTAAAGATTTGGATATATTATACTCACAGTAAACACCATATTTTTCTTGTCAAAGGTTGGAAGAAATCAAGAAAAGGAAATCTTTTTATTGGTCATCACTGACACAATGGTTCACCGAGTTTCAATTAATTAAAACCATTTAAGTGCCAGATTACTTGTAAATTAGCCCCAGCAGACCAACTTCGGAAACTTTGATGGGCTTTTATAAAAAAAGGAGGTCACTTCAAACCAGGCTGCTTCAAATACATTTTGTAATATGTGCTTCTTCTTTCATACAATATTCATTGTTGGTTGATGGCTATCTTCCGTTCTGGTTCTGTCATTGAAGACTGAAAAAAATATATATAGATTCAACTTTGTTGGAGTGTGTGATAAGGAATAATTAGGGCCAACATGTAGCCCTATATATATTGGAAGAATATTTAGACTGTTGAATACAAGGCAAAAAAAAAAAACAATGACTTGCAGCTCCAAATTCAGAAGTGAACCTTTACATTATTAACTGCCATCATCAGCAAATAAAGATCACTATTCTAATTATCACCATGTAATTAATCTCTTTCTGTGGCATTTAGGCCTACTGATTAATCACAAGAGTCTAAAGACTAATAGCTTGGTCACATTTGCTCTACGGGGGCCGTACGGCGAGTCGAAAAGAGCCGTTTTAACATTTTTTGTACCAGCTACATATAGGTGGTTTGAATAAAAATGAATTAAACGGCTGTTATCAACTCGCCGTACGGCCGCCATAGATCAAATGTGACCAAGGTATAACCCTAAACCATCATTATCACAAACATAACTACCAATTATATTTTCACAATTCATAATTTTCATTCATTATTTTCACGATTCATAAATTTCATTCATTATTTTCACAATTCATAAAAATTTCATGCAAAAATACAAAAGTACAAATAGGTTTTTCTCTCTATATGGAACCATAAATAACTGAAGATGTTGTATGTTTTCGTGGAAATTTTTTTGGCTCAGTTCCAAGGTAATTTGGTTATACCCGAATCTATCATTTGATTATTGTTATTAAGTGAATAAGTTTTGTTCACTTGCATGACTAAAATGGAAATACCTGAAATTGATTGCAAGGAACACCCCTTAGAAAAAAAACCCTGACTACATTCCAGTCAGTCACAATCACATCCAACTTTGGAGTACACCCTTAAAGGATTGGGCAAAGTTACTAAGCTGTTGGTAAATATGTGTCCAACTGACAACAATGTTTATTGTTACAATGGTCAATATGAACAAAAATCCAGTAGATTCTCACCCATAAATTGCTTGATTTTTACAAAAAAAAAATTGTCAGTGGGACTCCCCTTTATGAATGAATAGTTTTTTGTTTTCCATCAATCCTTTTCAAGATTGTTCTTGCACCAGTTAGACAAATTTAGATTCATGGTTTGCCCATGCAAAGGAAAAAGAATTCTTCGACGTGAATTCTTCCTAAACATAAAAAGCTTTTGAATCACTTATTACTTATATACTTACCCATTTGCCGATCTCATCCGTATCAACAATCTCCCATTCCACTCGATATCCATTCCTTGTTGACAGTTGGCATGGAGGACAGACTTGAACGAGGGTCTCTCTAAACTCAACAAGTTTCTCTTGGTTTTTCCAGAATCCACGCAAGAAGCTCCTGATTGATATATTCCAATTAATTTCCGAGCTTGAGAGGGCTAAAGAGTGCAGTTTTGACGTGTCAAGAGTCTCAACTGTTTCATAAAGTCACACAAGACACACTATCTATTTTGGATGTTCAGTAACCAGCATGTTCCATCCGAATGACTGTGCATGTCATATAATCCTCACGATGGAAATCAAGAAACTTTAATCCTGTTGTTTTTCATCAGAATGTCCATTCTTCCAAGGCTTTACAAATGTTTACAATACATTCCTGAAGGGATGAGATAATACTGTGTGTGTATATACAGAGAGCGATTGTCTTGTTTCTGTTGGGTCCAAAAGTCAGTCTAGTTGTTCTTTATGATAAGGCAATGGTGAGTCTCAAGAGTCCCTCAAGGAAACACATACCTCTGAATTTCTAATCAAAAAATATCCAAATATTAAAATCAAAAAAAATTAAAATCCAAAAATAATTTATTGACTACTCTGACTACAGGAGTGTGATGTCACAGCTTGTCAAAAAGCAAGTTCCTGGCTGTTACCCACCAATGTATGCCTGGTGCGAGGAATCCTTACTTGGAACCATCACAAGGTTGTAACAAAACATATGACATCACCTTTATACCCTATAGAAATCAGGCAAGGCAAAACCAACTAGCATCAGATATTGGTCTTCACTGACTCAGAGAAAGGCGTTTTCATTCTGTTGATTTGTAGAAAAGTATAGGCCTAAGGGACTCCAATGACAGGACCAGATTAAAACAAATAATACTTGATTTGTGAAGGGCATAAAATTAATGAATCGAATTCAGACATTCTCACATTAAGAGACAAACTCACATAAATAAAGTCAAGTCAATCATGTCAATAGAGAAGTATTGCTTACTAAATCCATAATATTATCCAATGCTACAAAGAACACGTTGGCCACAGAATCTCCTTAAACTGGATGCTAAAATCTGTTAACTTACAATCTCACTGTAGTATATAACAACATATTGACTCAATGCTCAAACAATACGAACTAGCTGATGTAGGCCTCTATAAAATATCAATTGGATCCTTTGACCTTAACACATCCTGAATGATTTTGCACTAATCAAGAAAAACAACAAGTACAGGGTTAATCAAATCAAGTCACTTTCACACAATTAATTGCTTGTCATTTCCTAGAATTCTGTTGCTGATCTATCACTTCTTGTAGCTTAGGGACCAAGGGACGTGTTATTCCTTGCAGTCTAATGACATTGCCTACCCCTGTCTAACAGGTTTTTTGTAGGATGGTCTTGGACGATATCAAATTAATTTTGAACATTTTATTACTATCATTATTTAATATAAACAAATTATACAAACATTGGGATAAAGAGAGGCACATGGACAACAGGGAAAGGAAATATTAATTTAAAGGGGAATGAAATCTTTGGAACAAGCAGGCTTCTGTCAAAACATATAGGGCCTAATCAAAGAATAAGAACAAAGAAAGTTTGAGAAAAATCTGACAAATAATGAGACAGTTATGAGCATTTAAATATTGCAATCTCTAATGCTACAAAGATCCTCCCATTGGCAATGCGACAAGGATGTGTGATGTCACATATGAACAACTTTCCCTTTGATGGACTATAAAATACCCCCAATATGTTTCTTTTTTTGCTTTTTCTTATGGCAATACAAACTCTTTATCTATGATGTATTCTTTAACAATCTCTATTACATGCCCTCCTATAGAAAGGACACATGATCTAACAATATATATAATAAAAAAGGCAGGTTAAGTGAAATATATACTAAAGTAATGAGGAGAGTGTTCACAAGTGAAATCAAACATATTTGTCGCATTGCCAATGTGAGGATCTCCATAGCATTAGTGAACACAATATTCAAATCCTCATAACTTTCTCATTATTTGTCTGATTTTTCTAAAAATTTTGTTGATCTTTTTCTTTGATTTTTCTGTTTTCACACATGCTATCTTGTTCCAAAGGTTTTATTTTTTAATAACTATGACCCAAAGGTCTTCCTTTCCTACGATGAATAATATTGTAAACACTGGCTGTAAATATCTAGATTATGTTCAGAGACTAGCTCAAGAATGTATTTGAAAATCCTGACAAATTAAATGAAAACATGGAAGCATCTCTCCCTTCAACTGGATCAGGAATAAAGAAACAAATTATCATATCTCAAGACTATCGGAAACAACAACCTGGTCAGATACATGTAAGTCCTCCAAATATGCAAACTCACCAGACAGAATTGCTTGTACTATTCATAAAGGAAGTATTAATGTTGGCGTATTACACTTATTCACTTTATATCGCTATCACTTGCAGCCAAATGTATACTAATGAAGGAAAAGAGGCACCTAATTGGTTAGCTCACTGTTTTCAGTAACATCAATCAACAGACACAAGCATGACACCAGCTGGTTCAGAGAAAGGTCTACATGGAGGATATGCAGGAAGTCATTTCCATACATACAGGCTACTATAAAGGTTATCCTACAAATATTGTCGGCCTACTATATGTACAGTTTGACATTCATGTCACATTTAATTCACTCCATGAGCATGCCCGATGCCCTCGGACCTCTACAATATCTGCTATTGGTTTCATGCTTTGAATGAAGAATCTAAATAATTCCAATGTGAAGCAAATTAGTATTGTGAGTAGTTTCAAGACTTACACTATTTCCTCATCATACCCAATTACCTATAAATAGATACTATGTGAGGCAAATTAATATGTAGGTTTTGTAATTATGTTTGCGGTTTAAAGACTAACACATATTTCCTAAGCAGCAATAACTACCTTTAATCATCACCATTATCAGATCATTACACAGTGCTCTCGCTGTTATCCTCCAATAGGTGATAATTATCCTGTCTAGTCTTGGCAGGAGACCTTTACTGTGAGACAGTCTCTGTATCTACAATTACAGGCATACAAATTGGGAGGGGGGGGGGGGTCTTGGGACACTTGACTGGATCCCCCCACCAAAAAAAAAATGTCCACGAACAAGGAAGCAGAAATAGTGAAAGAGAAGGAAAGGAAAAGAGTAATTTTAATTCATCTCCAGAATTTTATGTCAAAATCTCACACGAAATTACATTTTCATTTTGAAAGAGTCAAATTGTTAGCTATTAATACTCGCTTCACTTGCTCGTGGCTTTTTAGATTTTTTTTTGTCCATCTACCATGTGCCCCTGCAATACGCAACTGACTGGTCTTGGATGAGACTTGTCAAGGACCCCCCAACCAAGGGGCTCTGCCCCCTCTCTTTCTTAAAATGATTTTAAAGTGAATATCACTGGTGAAAATACCATTTTCTAAAGCCTTCTGGAGAATGAGTAAATAGGGATTCTCTGAATGAGAGTTTGAGACACAGGCTGAAACATCAGACTACTGTTTTGAGGGTTGGCAAGTCAAATGATTACATAATGACAAACAATACCTTTCAAGTATATCAACTTGTAAGGCCACTATCAATTACAAGGTCCTTAGATAAATCATGCAGGCCAACAGGTACATTTAATACAACATGGATCCTACTAGAACCAAAGAATACAATTAGGGAGCACTTCTTCAGTGTTGTAGATGAGGTGAAAGACATTTGTTGGGAAAAAAAATATATATTTTAAATTTTACATTCAACTTTGATGAAATTTTCAGTGTTATGCTAGTTGGATTTTTCTCTTTATATTCAAATCAACTTCTTGTTGGGGTGGACTTGTCCTTTAAAGATGGTATCATTGCATAGGGCCTACATAGGCAATGTAGAGTGGCATGTTTTCAGTGGTATAGTGGCATGTTTTTTTTTAAAATAATGTATATTCCTAATTTATAAGGGAGATAAACTATTTCCTAAAAACCATATTCTAAATTCCTGTCTACCGTTAGCGACATCTCTATATCTTTAGAAAGTTTTTCCGAGCATTCATTATGTTTTTAGCCAAGAGTATATAAGCTATCTTAAATCTAATCAAAGTCATATAACAAAGATTCCTTTACAGGCTAATCCATCCTCAGAGGAAATTCAATGTCTACCGATAGTAAATCTACAAAATTTCATGAAAACAGATACCTATTCCTATTGGCCTATATTCAGTGGGATGAAGAGATCACACAAGATCGGCAAGACGCTCTAATTGAGGATACATTAATGTTATTATCTCTGTCTAGATGAAGATAACCATTGTGACCTTCAAAAACAAAGTATGTTTGTGATCATGAAATAGGGCCCATCATACATTTGGAAGCATCGTGGTGTATTGGTTTTGCCTCAGGTAATCGTGAATCTGAATGATCCTAAAAGCCTGGTCACTCTCACGAGCGTTGTCGTGGAGCGGAGAGAAAAAATATCACCGCTCGCTACCGTTCATTTTCAATTTCGATTGTTTTTTTTTTTTTTTCGATTTTTTCCCCAATTTTGTGAGTGAAATTCGACCCTCTCTCCTACCGCTCCATGACCACTCCAACAAAGCTCGGGCAGTGTGACCAGGCCTTATGCTATGTAGCTGCTATCCTCTGTTATGACCATTAGCAGTATTTACAATGGTGTTCAAAAGTGAGTATTATTACCTCACCAGAAAATGAACATATTTTAAAGCGTTCATGTTTTAGATACTCAATTTTGAAAGTCAGGTGATAGAATATTACATTTAATAAAGATAGTTCCTCTGGGCTCGCCGAACATCGTAGATTTGGTGTCTACATTCGCCGCTCAGCACGAAGGTGAGCATTCTGTGGTGGGGTTCACTATCTTTTTACTTTCAGGGCTTGCAGACTGACTGGGATTTTTTTACCTGATTGCTAAGAAAGCATGAATGCTTGTAAGCAAGCAACCAGAGGACCGATGGCTTAAGGTCCTTCCGAGGGACCTGGTAATGAGGATGAATGCCTTACCAAAGGGCACTAGCGCACCAAGTTGGAATCGAACCCGGGTCACCGGAATACGAATCCCCCGCTCTACTGACTGAGCTATCGCGCCTCCTTTAGCACAACTGTACAGGCAGGCCCCAAACAGATTCTCCTTCAACCGATTCTGAAATGCCAGTAGTATGTTTATTGCAACCATCACCACTATAAATAATTCAAGAAAACAAGAGCTCAGCAGAAAGGTTATGAAAATCAATCAATAAATGTCTGTTACCAAAGAAATACGAGACGGCTGAAGATTTTTACTTTGAGTAGGAAGCACCATGGAACGTACCTGAATGCCGGAAAAGTCATATATGAAACCCAATGCCTTCTTGAACAGAAGAGCGTTATTCAACGATTATCGATAGGAAAGCTTTTTTATGATCAGTAGACACTGTACAGTACTGATGAAACCATATCACAATATTGTTCATGATATCTAAAAACAGATATGTATATTAAAGGGAAAGTTCACCCTGAAAAAAACTTTGTTGTAAAAATAGCAGAAAAAATAATAAAAAATATTGGTGAAGGTTTGAGGAAAATCCGTTAAAGAGTAAGAAAGTTATTAGAGTTCAAAATTTTGGATTTGTGACGTCATAAACGAGCAGCTGCCCATGTGTTATGTATTAAATGTATGAATTTCAAAATTTGTATGGTTCCTGATGACTTAATTTTGTTTTCTCTTCATGATCTGGTGTGAAATGATTTGTCTATTGATACACAAAAGTTACAGTGAAAACCATTTTCAATTTTCTGAGAAAATGACATTTCATTTATTTTTTACCATTCGCTATGTAGGAATGCTGCTCGCATATGACGTCACAAATCAAATAATTGAAATTCTAATAACTTTTTAATTATTTGATGAATTTTTCTCAAACCTTCGGCAATATTTTCTATTATTTTTTCTGCTATTTTTACAATAAACTTTTTGTCAGGGTAAACTTCCCGTTTAAGATGATTTTATTAAAATCCGGAGTTCATCTAAATAAGGACTCAAGGAGTGAACATTTAAAACAATACTCTAATGTAGCCCTTATACTACATCACGTACAGCCTATTTTTTAATTAAAAAAAAATCCTCTGAAGTCAATACACTATTAAAAAAGATATATGAAACCTGTAACCAATTACAATTTTTCCAGATTAACACAAATCCTTTAGTTTTAAGGGCAGAGAATATGTTTGGATTAATTATAACTACTTCTTTCATTTAAATAAGGTTCATATATGACTCAAAATGTGGTAAATGAAAAAAAATTGAAGTAAATTACAAAATACAAATAAACTGCCATCAACTTAACATTTAACATAATGACTTTTAATTCTTAGTATTTGAGATCAATGGGAGTACATAATTGAAGATTGATTTTTATCCACACACAGTTATCCACACACAGAGAATACAAGTCACTGACTAACCAAATCAGTATTTATAATAACCAGATCAAAAAGCTGTGGAACCCACTGAAAAATCCTTGAAATAAATCAAGTTTCAGAGCTGATGCCATTTCACCAAATCCAAAGAGAATATTTCCTTGATTAATCTTCGATTATCCTCTAGAAATCAAAGATGGAATTCCAAAGAGCATGAATCTTGGATGATAATTTGCAAAGCAAGTGCATTATATCCAAGAGGTTTGTAAATTAACGGTAGATTTGAAAAGGCTATGCTGCACAGGATGTAAATAGGTTGTGTCTAATCGAGAAATCAGAAATAACATTGAGCTGAAATGTACTAGAGTCTTCAGGAAAAGGTGCTCACAGAAATGGTAACGGGAAGTCCACTCACACACTCCACACATTGATCAATATAAATATCCCTGGTGTAGAAACATGATATAATTTGTTATATAACCAAGCAATTTCACCAACTTCCAACCATATTTCCTTCCAATAATCCTCTACAAAAAAATGGAATGACAGAGCATAGCAGAGGAGCTATTACACAGCAAGTGCATTCAATCCAAGAGGGTTTACCAATATTCAAATAAAAGGTAGCATGAGGCTCTGGGTGTCGCAAAGGATGTTTGATAGGATATCGAGAAATCAAGAATAACACTGAACTGATATGTCATCAGGATATAGGTGCACAGGATGGTGAATAGAAAATGAATAGCACACTCCAACGATAATTGATACATGTATCCATGCTGTGGAGACATGATATAATTTGTTATATAAACCTGGCAAAGAGGCAGGAAAGATAGAACTGAAGACACCAGCACAGATACAAATAGATGAGGTAATCCTCCGAGTTCTTCTGTATATATCGAGAGATAAACAGCAACATCTAGACTGAAAACAATGTCACCAAGGTTGAGAAATGCAGCTCACAAAATGAGTTATTCAAGAGAGATGGGCAGAGAGATGGAGTTTGAAGCGCGCGGTGCTCTGGCAGGAGGACAGTGGCAGAAGACAAATTCTGAGATGGAAACACTCGGAGGGGGAGAGAGAAAGATCATAGAGAGAGGAGGGGAGTGCAAGAGAGAGAGAGAGAGACAGAAAAAAGAAGAAAAATATAAAAGAGAGAGAGAGAGAGGTGAGATGAAAAAGTGATGTGGCAAGAGATGAGATAAAGAACAGGAGAATTTGGAGATAGGGAAAAGAGGGAGTGGGAGAAGAGAGAGAGAAAGAAAAGGGTGTGAGGAGGGGATCAAATGACTGAGAGGAGAATGATATGTAGATCAAATAAAGAAAGAGAGAGGAAGAAGACAATTGAAGTGAAGATTAAACAGCAGGGGGGGGGGAAGGGGTAAACAGATGGGAGAAAAAAAGTGGGTAGAGTGGAAGAGGGGGGGGGGGTGAGTGATGGGATGCGCCAAACAGATGAACATAAGAGGATGTGAGAATCAGAGAGAGGATGAAAGAGATGGAGCAATCGAGGATGAGGGAGAGAGGAAGAAGACAATTTGAAGTGAGGACTGAGATGTGGTGGGGGGTGGGGGGGGAGATAATCTAAAGATGGGAGAAAAAAGTGGGCAGAGTGGAAGAGGGGGGGGGGGGGAGTGAGAGGAGCGAGGGGATGTGCCAAATAGATGAACATAAGAGGACGTGAGAATCAGAGAGAGGATGAAAGAGAAAAGATGAAGTCTGAAGATGAGGGAGAGAGGGAGGGAGGAAGGGATAGGAGAGCGGGACAGAGAGAGAGGGTGAGGTCAGAGCAGAGGGCAATGGGTAGCGCGGGGGAGATGAATGCTAAGTTGTAATGAACTTGAAAAAGAAATGAAGGCGACATCTATGAGCTCCACGGTACCTAACCACCGAGAATGAGGTTAGCTCGGCAAAGGAGATGGAGAATGCTACAGGGACTGCATCTTGGTAATCAAGATCCCATCGTCCTCTCCTTTTCAACATCCTCCATTACATATTCTTCCCTGGAATACTGATGATATATCCCGCCGTTGAGGCAAAGCTGCGATGTAGTCTGGATGCACAGACCCTTGTTTATTGCAATTCGCATTATTGCATAATGCAGAGTCTGAAGTAGTGAGACTAGATTAAGTATATACTGTAGCTGGCTCTTTGGCCGTGTTTATGCTTCCACTTTTCAGGCCAGAATCAGCAATTCCAAACGTGATTAGTCCAAAACACGGTTGCGTCCATGCTTACTTTCATTTAAACGCTGTTTCAAAACGCCGCTGTAAACTCACAAAAAGGTGCGTTTGTAAACGTGGTTTGACCAGAATCAGGCTTTCTGGGGAAGTTAAACAGAACACGATCGTAAAGTGTTTAATTGACGTCATTTGGTCCATGCTTCCGGAGAGATGAAAATGAGGGCAAATACAGTCGTATTGCTCATGCTATCTCTACGTAATAACAACAATCGGAAAAAAAAATGAAAAAAGGCGCGCCAATTTGACCTCGCTTTACGATGCGAAGCCAGCTGGAGATCATGATTTGCTCTGAAAAGATAAGCATAAACAGCACTTCCAGAACTACGTTTACGATCAGTGTTTGAAATCGACGTTTCAAATCGCTGATTCTGTCCTCGCAATGGAAGCATAAATACCCTTTGTTGACACAGACAGGGGGTGTGGCATTAGTCTTCACTCCAGACATGGTATAATTGGTTAAAGTGTCAAATATGAGTCTGTGCTTTAGACTAGCTGTGAGGGGGGGGGTACATATTACCTTCTCCCAACACTTCCTTGGCTTGATTGTTTTTTACGTCTGAGGGATTATCGATTGCATTCCTTCACCGGGGCTGGTACACCCGCCACCGATCTTGCATCGAGATTACAAAGCGGAGTCGATATAATTTCATTGATGTTCCTACAGCCGGTGTCTTATTCTGCCGAATAAGCACCCTGACCCAAAAAAGCATGGCTCGGAAATCAAAATCATGCATAATAATCTTCATCTCGTCGCCACACAACAGGAGGGTGTAGGATTGCAAAAATTATGCATATCTACTGTAATCATACATTCCATTTAGTACGAGTAATGAATGCTTTTGAAGTTTAAGCATGTCAAAAGCCTTGGTACAGGATCAATAACGTGTAATATTCAAGAGTATTTGTTCAAACATTCTAAATTTAAGAGTGAGGTGTAGTCATCGTTTAAATCATTTTCAGCGTCGTTACACAGATAAGTCTTCAATAAATAATGATTAAAAACCAGGTAAAGGACTGGACCTTAACTATCCTTTTTTTCCTTTTTCCTTAATTATTTTGATGGTGTTCATAATTCTTCCAATTCATAATTTTTGAATGTAAAAGTAATTGCATACCAACAAACTCACTGCAGCCTGACAAAGTAGTGGGCAGTTCAGACAACAATTTTAATGAGGTAAAAAGTGATGGTTTGCTTGAAGTCTAAATGAGCCTGCTCCAGATTTCATGCTGGTATAAGAATGCCCGTAGCAGGAGGACATGATCTTCCTTATTATCTCTTTCAATATTCCTTATTTCTTCATGCCCTACTGTCATTGATTTGGAAATGATTAATATGATTTGCTTCCAGGCTTCATACTAGTATCAGTTCCAGGAAATTTGCTTAATGCTTTAAGATATATCCACCATATAACACAGTTCAAATATCAGTACTTTGTGAACTAATAGGCCTGCTTCAAATGTGCAGTATCCTACATTTCACAAGATCCTGCACAAGACAACGTATTAGCTGGCTCGTCTGATTCTCAGACCATACGACGCATGCTAATAATAGCTTCGAGAACTTATGCCTACCCCAAGAAAATGTTTTAGGGTGGGTATGATTTGAATACAGAAAAAACAGGCCTTCAAAAACATATTTTAAAGGCCTGGACAGGTTCTAAAGTAAAAATAGGGATGTTTCTGTGATCATGTTTATAGCATAGATCTATGGACTGGAGAAACAACTAATCTGTGGAGCCTGAACCAAGGCTAGGATGACCCGTAAACTTCAGGGAGCAAAAGCAGAAGTATGCTGGGTGAGGAAGCACATGCTGGATATTACTCAAAGAATGTCATCAACTTAGCAGGAGTTTGGTAAGACACTGACCACATGATGGGCTGGACACAGTCATTATCAACCCGGCTTTGTTATAATAATCCATCAATTGCCTTTCACTTTCACACAAAAAGAACAAAGAATATGGGATATAATAAACAGTTGTTACAATTAATCGCAAACTGGCTTCACTCTTGCGCGACTGTAAAAGTCTATGTTGTCAAAACCCGTTTCCTTGCTCAAGCCACAATCAGGACTAAAATATTATGATCACTCATTTATTATTCCATATTATTCCAAGGAGGTAACAATATATTAGCCCAAAAGTGTAGATTCACACAATAAAAAGTTCCATCTTAAACAGAAGCAACAGTTGAGGAAATCCTGCAAATACTGGGCTGCGCCAAAATTTCCTCCCAACTTCTCAACTACTCTGCTCCAGCACTGATAGCATACATGAAATAATTAGTAATTTTTCACCGGGATATTCCATATCCCTGTTTTCACTAACTACTAATTTGCTCTGAACAGAACCAATCATATAAGCCCCCTATGCAAAGATTTCAGTAGTTTAATATATCACAGCAGCCAGTGGAAGGAACATGGCCTACCTGTTTCCAAATGCTCCTCATGGCTCTTCTTGGACTTCTGCAGCCATTCTTCGATACTATTGAAAGAAAACCTTTAAACACGATATCCAAGGATACATATTTTTTATTGCACAAGTTTTATATCAAGCTCGAGAAACTATTCAGAAAATTCCAAGAATCCATTGTCCTTCAAGTAAAACACACCCAGCCATTGACTAGAATACAGAAATTATATCATCATCGAAAATGGTTCTTTGATCCTCTATTCAGTAGCTTTTTTGTTTTTATCCAAAGCCGGTGATTCTTCCACTGTAAACACCAAACAGAGGAACTAATGAAGTGATATAGGACCCCAAAATGCACCTTGGTATTTATTTAAGAAATAAAGGGTGTTGGTGTAACTCAGAAATGTGAAATATTGCTTTTTTGAGCAATATTAAAATGAACAAGTCATATAAGAGGCTAACAAACTTCAAACAGGCAGACCTATTGATCGGTATCCTTTTGTTCTGGCCTGTTCGAATAAGGATCTATTCTAGAGTGTACAAAATGGAAAGATGTGAACAAAAAGACAAACCAACGAAACAATATAACATTCAAAAGACAATTAAAGATGGATATCTGATCAGCAAACCAAGTTATGGATCTGTATATAGCCCTGGTGCTTGTAGGTATTTCAAAATTATTGAAAGCATGCAATATTGAAACAATGTTGGATATTAATAATGGTTTTACGATTTGTTGATATATCTCAGTAACACGATATGACAACAATGTTGTTGGTTATAATTATAAAAGTTATTTACTATCTATTGACCAAAAGGATGC